>NC_091133.1:101928830-102230705 GCF_040183065.1 Periplaneta americana
TTCAGTTGTGCAGCTCAACAGTTAAATGCCAGTCAGAGTACACCAGTGGCGGTTATTCAAGTGAAGTACATGAAGGCCACCTTCACCCCTTTTTTCGTGCTTTAATAAAATATGTTTTATCAATAAATTAAAATAAAATGAATTCTTCACTAAACCATATTTTGCTCTATTTTTTAATATCTTGTTCGGCTTAATCCGCTCAGTTAACGTTCACTGCAGTACTTCACACGAACCCCTAACCAGCCAGGCCACGTGGCTAGCAGACCAGCTGAAGGTCCGAATGAGACTTTCCTTTTCGCCTTCAGTACACACACCCGGTTGCCATGACAACGAGTTGCTTACTATGAATTACCGGTCCCTTTTGCGAGGCTATTATGAAGGCCTGTGGAGCAGGCATTCATCTCCTTTCTCTATTCTTGAAAGACAGAATCTCTCTCTCGTCCAAACATTGGATCAGGGTGGCCAACTGTAATATTTTGCAACTAAATAAGAAAACATAAAATATTTTGTAAAGAAGTTAAATATTGTTTAAATTTAGTATATAACGTATATATTTTGGTATTTTTAACGTTAGCACCTCTTGAATATTATGTTTTGTATGGATTTTGAAATAATTTGAGTACCCTGTAATAAAGAAAGTTGGCATAACATTTGAAACTACGTTGTACATTTGACCCGCGCTGACCAACGATTTCGCTTTACGTATTCTTTGTTGTGACAAGTGCAGCGAAGTGTGAAGGTGTTACTACGTGTATTAATGCGATGAAAACATGAATCCGTTAAACGATTTAGTGTGTAATCTTTTGGAGACACCGTTCTCTCGTTGGTGTGCAGAAGATAAGCAAGATATTTTAAAATACCGCAGAACAACATGTCACATTAAGTGAAACGTGGTGGTCGGTCATACAATATTCAGTTTCAAGACTCGTGGTATGCCGATTGCAACTGGTTATGTGGGAGTCACTATAACGAGAAGTTATATTGTTGGCCTTGTCTTCTTCTGGGGAACACGAAACTCGCTTGGGATTCAACTGGATTTTGCGATTTCAAAAATGTCAATCGCGGTCTTCACAGCTATGCAGATTCAGCTGAACACATTAAATGTATTTTGCAATTAAAGGCCCTGCAGAAGAACATGAACACCATTGCGGATGCACTAAAGAAAAGTTATAGGTTATACGTAAGTCAATTTAATGAAAACGTATGTTTAAATAGACTGGTAATGCACACCGCAATCGATACGGTATTGTTTCTAAGCAAGCAGGAATTGGCTTTTCGCGGTCATGATGAATGTATTTCGTCACAGAACAGGGGGAATTTGAAAGAATTATTGGGTCTCATTTCATTGGCCCTATGAAAATTAGAAATCACTATGAAAAAATTGGGTCTGTTCTTTCTGGGAAATCTAAAACGATTCAAAATGAAATAATTGATTGTATTTCTGAATGCATCAATGAACTTGTAAGAGATGAAATTACTAGTGCCCCTTTCTTTTCCGTTCAAGTGTAAGTTTTCTGTTCAACAGAATACTGCTTTGATTTAATCGTAGCTACTGATTTTACTGGATAGGTAAGCTTATATTGGAAGTTGCATGTTCCGAAGTTGATTTAAAATATGAATACAGTTTATTTATTTTATTTTATTTATTTATTTAACCTGGTAGAGATAAGGCCATCAGGCCTTCTCTTCCCCTCTACCAGGGATTACAACTACAATATAAAGAATACAATTATAATTATAATTAGAATTAATATTGAATTTACAAATACAATAAAAATCAAAGTACTAAAAGAATTAACAGACTAATAAAAGCTAGACAGTTCATTGTAAAAATTAAGAAGAGAGAAATTTTTTTTTATTAACTAAGTAAAACTTAAACCTAATCTACGCAGCAAGAAAATGCTTAATAAGTTTGCTTTTGAACACTACTAAATTCCGACAGTCTCTGATGTCACTGGGTAGGGTATTCCACAAGCGCGAAAGCGAGATAGTGTATGATGATGAATACGATGAAGTCTTATGTGTTGGTATGGCTACGGTATGGTTTACGATCATGATTGTGATTTTGAATTTTGTTATGGGTCCTATTTCTTGTGTACTCTTTTAATTTGATGTGTTGTATAAAATGTGTTAGATTTTGTCTTTTTTATGTCATGTGGACTTGTGGTTGTTTTATTATGTTGTGGTATGTATTGTGTGGAAGTTTTGCTGGGACAGTGAATTCTTCGGGATTAAGGGGACGTAGCTTCCGAAAATGTTGAAAATTTGTTTATTTTATATGCTGTGCTTTTCATAAAACTTAAGAAAATGGTGAATCTATTACATTAATTCAATATGACCATCGTATAGGTTACAAAAGCATTCGCGACGTCACGGCTATATAACGATTCCAGGAAATTATCTAGAATTCTATTGACCTTCACCTAATTTATCCGGCACGAGCCGCCACTGGAGTACACATAGGTTCAGTTTTGTAAATCATACTATAAAGACGGTAAATATGCCAAAAGTACGTCATTCAGTCAATTTAAAATCAAAACTAACAAGTTACATTTCAGAATTTAAAGAAGATGGTTTATCAACTGACAATAAAATATTATTTTGTAATTTGTGTCAGTGTGCAGTATCATCTACACAAAAGTTCCTGGTGCAACAACACATTACAACTAGTAAACATCAGGCCAACAAACAACTAAATTCCAAGCAGAGACAATTGTTTTTAACACAACCAACAACATCGAATGTAAGATCTGAGTTTAACATCGACCTGTGCCGTTCTCTCATCTCTGCTGATATTCCTCTCTACAAACTAAAGAATAAGGTCTTCAGGGAATTCCTTGAAAAATATACTCAACATACAATCCCGGATGAGTCAACACTTAGGAAGACGTATGCTCCATCCATCTACGATGAGACAATACAGAAGATAAGAGATGAAATTAAAGATAGTTCAATTTGGGTTTCCATTGATGAGACTCCCGACAAAGAAGGTAGACTTGTTGGTAATGTAGTTATCGGTTTGTTAAGTGAACAATATTCTGAACGAATTCTTTTACATTGTGATGTTCTAGAAAAGTGCAATAACAAAACTATAGTTAAACTGTTCAACGAAGCTATGGGTATCCTGTGGCCAAAGGGTATTATGTACGATAATGTGTTATTCTTTATTAGCGATGCTGCCCCTTATATGGTCAAAGCTGGACAAGCATTATCTGTTGTATATCCTAAATTGACTCATTTCACTTGTGTGGCGCATGCATTTCATCGTGTGGCAGAAGTGGTCAGAGACAATTTCCCTAAAGTAGATTTGTTGATTTCATCAGTGAAAAAAGTATTTCTCAAAGCTCCCAGTAGAGTTAACGTGTTGAAAGAAATGTACCCTGAAATTCCATTGCCACCAAAGCCAATTTTAACTAGATGGGGTACATGGCTAGAAGCAGTTGAATATTATGCCGAACATATAGACTCTATTAACAATGTTCTCCTTGCATTGGACTCTGAAGATGCAGTCTCAATTGATACTGCGAAAACAGTTACCTGTGACATAAGTGTGAAGAATGACTTAGCTCACATTCAGCATACATTTTCATGCATCATAAAAACGCTCAAAAGTCTCCAAAATAGGCACCTTTCACTATCTGAAAGTTTTGAAATTATAAATAGTACTGTGGAACAACTGAATCGTGGTAGAGGTAAAGTTGCAGATGCAGTAAGAGCTAAGGTGGACACTGTACTTTCAAAAAACCCTGGATATGAAGAACTACAAAAGGTTGTTGCTGTGATGAGTGGTGAATCAACAGTGAAGATTAACTTGGACTTATCCCCAGCAGACATTGTGAAATTGAATTATGTACCAGTTACTTCTTGTGACGTCGAACGCTCTTTTAGTCAGTATAAATCTATCCTCAGAGACAATAGAAGAAGATTCACTTTTCAGCACTTGAAAGAAATGTTTGTAACCTATTGTTATGGTAACAGACAATAAAAATTGTGTTTTGTTGAAACTACATTGGAAGATAAGGTACGTCCATTATATTTTTTGTTTAGTTTGATTAAAATGTACCAATATTTAACGTACATAGTCATTTTTTTATAATTTTAAGTCCATATTTAATTCCATATTTTGGTAAAAATCCATATTTAATTCCATATTTTGGTAAAAATAACTACATATATATTTACATATTTCATATATTTTTAGTCCATATAAATCCGTTCCCTGGTTATAAGACATGCACTGATGCTGCCATCTATTGGAAGTGAACATGATTCTAAAGATGGATTGTTTTTAAGAGTGCTACTTTGCTGCTAATTGAGAACATAGTGTGAGCTAAACTATATGTCTCTCATTTTACTTTATTTAATATAAAATAAGATCATTTTCTGTAATAATGTGCATGGCTGTTATTGGTTGGGGAGAGAGGAGTGGACAATGCCTCAAACTAGAAAGCAAATTCAAAATTCAGAACAGGTAAGAAGTGTCAATTTCCTAACCTACATCATATAAAAATATGTACTGAACTCTTATAATGGTGAAATATGTAGAGATAGTACTTCCACCATGAATGCAAACACTTCTTAAAATGTACTGAATGCAATAGATTTATACAGAGAAAGAAGAAGGAAAATTATGTAGAAGCCAAACACTTGCCACAGGATGCAGATAAGACACAGAACCAAACGTCTGATGCCTTATTCTATTGAGAAAGGGAAACTTTAACCGAGACTTATGAAAAATACACATAAACATACAGAGAGGCAAAAGTATGGTGCCTTATTCTATATCTTTAACGTATTTGAGACTTACAAAACATATGCACCATATTTTACTAGGAAAGAGAGTGAACTTATAATACAGTAGTAAAGTAAGATAACTTTCTACAACTTCACTCACAAATTCTGTGGACCCTAGTGATGGACGTAAACATATGATATCTGCACCATGCATGTCATAATCATCCTGTGTGCAGTTGTACACTCCACTCTAAAATCAAGGAACAAGCGAAGTTAATGTAGCATTCACAAGCATACTGGAGTCAGCTGGATGCATAGGTTAACTCTCCAAGACAGCATGCTAGAAAAACAAGCTTTAAAACTTGAAATGTTTTGTAGCATTTTCAGAAACGAAACTTACTTAATACCTTTCAGTTCTTAATAGAATTTTAAAAAATCGATTGCTATATTTAAAAAACCTACAGAGTAAATGAACATTTCTTCCGTATAATATCTGAAGGCAAAAGAAATCCTGGCAAACCTTTGAAAAGATGGTACAAGTCCACTGCATTCTGATACTAAATAGGCAAAGAGTCTTACAAAAAAGAAGGAAAGGAAGAAGATTTTATAAATCATCAACACCAATGTCACCGTGTTTATAAACTTGTTGCTTTCAATTTATAAATTGCTAAATTTCCGAAGTCCCTAATATCAGAACTGTTGCATTCTAGTAAATGTAACAATAAAAAATACCTTTTTTTAGTGTTTTATATTTTACAAAGTTGGTATAATATATTTTTTTTTTGTTTCCAGGTAATTGTAAACCACAAAAGAAGTAAATTAAAATCATCAGTACCAGTTGCAGAAGACACAGCCCTGCAGTATATATTGACTACACTCCACCTCTGGCTACTAGCAACAGGCATCTGTAATGAACACCGATCAAAATACCCCTCATTTCTCGTGAAAAACAACAACTGAATAGACTACAGTGGACTATAGTGGACTTTATGTTGTCAGCAAACAGCTCGATACATTAGGAAGATTGACTGATTGAAGTAATTGTTGAGCAAGCTTAGAAGAATATTTCACAATGGTTTTACTACGTCAAAGAGAATTAAAACTGTTTTAATTTATTTAGGAACAAAATCACTAGTAAAGATACAATGTTGTTGTTTTCTAATGCCAGGCATTTGACAATAAAGTCATTTGACCTCTTGCACTCCAATATTTTTCAAAGAAAAAATACAATGTAGATATAATAATCACAACAACACCAAAGGCAATATTGAGTGTCGTAAAGAAATTCAAAGAAAAAAGCAATAAGCATATATTAATATGAGCATGTTACAGAGTGCTTTTCTATTCGTTCAAATGTAATATATATATTTTTTTATGAAGTCAGTTATGTAAGTCAATTTACTGACAGAGTCATTGCCCAGGATGCGCCATAGGAGGCTAGTCTACACTATACCTGTGAGGAGATGATTATGGAGATCCCACAGGGGAACCGGAGCTTCCCGGAGATAACCCCTGTGTTACCTGGAGCACGGGCTTGCCCAACACAAGTTATAAATCAGGGATACACCCAGGATCGAACCCGGGTCCACAGGATCAAATGTAATGTAAAAACGTAAAATCTATTTCTATATCATTGAAGGCACAAAGTGATTTTATTAAATGCTACAAACCATTTCTTTTTCAGACAACAGATTGATGGGATTACCCATTGACGCATTCGAAGGTTAGGTCTCCGACAGATGATGTATTTTCCTCGCACCTTCCTCGATCCAGTGAAACTGTAAACACCTGACTGAAAACATAGCATCGAGTGTCAAATTGACTTTCTCAACATACTATTAAGCCACAAAATGAATTACTTAGCTCAACAACAAAGCCCATGTGTACTGTTTACATTTAAATTTATCTAAATGGCAAAATTTCCTATAGTATTCTATACAGTGGAGCCAGTCAATTGAGCCCTGATAATATTAGTCAACATTGCTAAGTTTTACTTGTAAAGCACGTGGTGGTCTGTTTATGTTGTGAGTTGAAATTGCCTTCAACAGCAATGTGATGATATACAGTAGTTACAGTTTTGTGTAAATAGTTAATGGTAATAAAACCTTCAGTACAGCATAGGTAGCTCATACAATATCACATTGAAAGGTAGGAAGGCGAAAGCACGTGAGTATGTTGAAAAACTAAGATATTATATTTCACAACAGGGCAGAGTTGTTACAGAAATAAAGAAAATCAGCAATGAAGGTTCACTGCTTATGATCTGCAATTTTTTTAGTCACTTACTCAGCAAATGCCGAAAACAACTCTGTCTGACTCCACTCCAGATGTAACATATAAATTAGGTAAATTCCTAACAATATGTAACAGAAATAAAATTCAGAAATGTTAATAATACTGATATTGACGTACAGACACAAAAACAGGGCAATGAACTGTTTCAAGAAATAAAAATGGAAACCAGAGAGGAGACATTTTTAAGATTGATACATCGCAGACCAAAAAATCTGAGTGCTCTCTACTGGGAAGCAAAAAACAAAATGGGTTAAATGATCCCAAACGTGGCCATTGAAAACCAATCAATCACATCACATACCAAATTCAATCATTTGAACAGAAATATTAGAAAAGCCAATGAGAAACAGAATAACTGAACAAAAAGGTATTGAATTACAAATCAAAGAGATGGAGAAATGTTGAATATTCCAAAGCAATAGCAGGCGATACTTTCTCTTCTTGCACTACCTTGGTTCGGATATTTATATAATTTTGATATTGTTATTGTTGTCGTCATCCTTTCCCTCCTGTGTTCTCGGAATTTTTTCATCATCCAGAATTTTGGACTAAAAAGGTCATATGGAATAACTTTTTTCAAGTTTATTTGATAAGTTCAACATAATCAAATCTAGAAGTGTCCAGAACAACTGACATGTATGTTTTACAGAAAATTTCGTTGGAATCAAGATCAAACTTTTTTTTGAAGTGCTTTTTAAAATTCTGTCAACAAGTCCAGTTAACAGGAATAACTTGTAATGACTCCAGTTTATATGTACAATTTTACATTCAACTCAGAGGGAAATGTACTTTAATATTATGTTTCCAGCTTTTACTTTGTTGAAATTATGATCTAATGAATAGATAATAGGAATAATAAAGGCAGTCACATAGAACTACATTATTTATATTCGGCATAGTAGGTCGCCAACTGCTTGGTAACAGAAGTCCAAAAAAAGTGTTACATTAGAATCACTTATAACTATGGAACAAATAAACATAGAGAAACGAAAAAGCATGCTACCACGTAGATAAAGAAGTCCCCTAACCTATAAACATATGGTTTCGACCGGTCAGACCCTCAAGGTCAGTGAGACGGATGGGGCGAAACATGCCTCGAAAACTGCGTCCCAGCGACAATTTTGTGTTTACTACTCTGTGAAATGGTAATGGATTGAGCGCGACGAGACTGATTAAATATACGCAAAAAAAATATATTTGGTAAACTGGAGCCTCAATTACTAAAATAACACAGAGTATAGAAACATTTTCAGAATACGATAATATTTCACAACTACAATAATTATTGGAGAAACCATGTTAATTCAGTTACAAAATGGCTACAGCCTGCAAAGATAATGGTTATATTCCAGGCAGAGCATAGAGCGTTCTTGATTTGTCTTAACTTTCAGAATAATTTTGGTGCCTTATTAGCTTCTTACTAAACAAAAAAGTGAAAAAGGGAGTCGAATATAATGCTGACAGTTCACCTCCTCTTGTTATAGAGGCTATGACAACAAAAGAGGTACTAAACACAATGTCATCTATGTACTTGAAAGACTGGGATATGAAACATATTCAACTCTAATTGTTTTTTTAACTTCTAATGGCAGATTTACATGATAATATCATTAACCTAAAGAATTAATATAATATACGAACTACTATACATAACAAAGATATATAAACTACAGATATATTGTCTTTGTGGGGACTCACTGAGGATAAGAGTCAGTCATTTTTATTCTGGCTTCCCAGTAGCGATCCCATTCTGTTCTGCTCAATTCTAATATTTCAATATGACAGGAATAAGTAATTTCAAAACATGAACGTCAGAAATTTCATAACTGGAATGCTCGTTTCTTTTGCAATTTCACTAATGAAAAAACAAACACAAGGTCCTACCTACCTTCAACAGCTGCCATGCTTTGTCTGCATGTATGTTTACACCTCCATATCGTCTCTCAGCATATAAAGAAAACCTAAAAGAGGATTAAACAGAAACAAAATAAATTAACTCTAAATTGAAATTTATACAGTCATGATGCTCAAAAATCATACTATCCCGCCTGCCTGGATGCTCTGTCCATCTGTCTGTCTGTCCATATTTATATATATATATATATATATATATATATATAGCCGGCCTGGGTAGCATAGTCGGATATAGCGCTGACCTTCTGTGCTCGAGGTTGCGGGTTTGATCCCAGCCCAGGTCGATGGCATTTAAGTGGTGCAGTAGATTTACTGGCATCCAAAGAACTCCTATGGGACAAAATTCCAGCACACCAGCAACGCTGATATAACGTGAGCATCGTTTGTAACCCCCCCCCCCACCCCCTGTTTTCTTTTGGAGAAAAAGGTGTTCGAACTCTGTATAGGACATAGGGTAAAGCAGACAGGGAAATGGTTACTGTCCATTGGGAATTTTGTCGTTTTAACATCCTCTTCATCAAATTTTAAGACTTTCAAGGCCTACACGGAGTACAAAGAAAAATTAAGTCAAGAATATAATTATTAACACATTTCTCGGTTCCATGATGAAAAATACAACAAAAAGGTGCCGGAATGCTGTTCCAGCACATTCCTCCAGTAAAAAAGTGCTATATACATATACAGAGTGTTTAAAAAATACGGGGCATAATTTCAGATATGTATTTCCCACATGTAGACTATCAAAATACTTCATTACAACATGTGTCGAGTTATGGCCTTCACAACATTGAAATTCACCGGAACGTTTTCTTTCCGCAGGTCGTTGTCATTACAGAAGATGTTCAAAATGTCCACCTCCTGCTTGAATACAGACCTCACATCGATGTCTCACTGACCTGCGAACACGATCCCAAACTCCAGGAGTATTGCGTATGTCCTCAGAACATGCCACAATTCGATTCCGAAGGGATTCCAAATCAGGCACCGGAGACGAATAAATCAATGATTTTAAATGGCCCCACAAGTAGAAATCGAGAGGGTTCAGATCAGGTGAGCGTGGAGGCCAAGCAATTGGGCCACCTCTACCTATCCATCAGCTCTTGATTTGAATACATGTCGCACAGTCTAACGCCTACACAACACTGAATGTAATCTTCGCCTCGGAATGAACTGTCAGAGTGCCCTCTTAATGTCTCCTTTGACAGCAACGACCTGCGGAAAGAAAAACGTTCCGGTGAATTTCAATGTTGTGAAGGCCATAACTCGGAAATAAAGCATTTCCGGACACATGTTGTAATGAACTATTTTGATTGTCTACATGTGGGAAATACATACCTGAAATTATGCCCCGTATTTTTTAAACACCCTGTACATAAAAGAGAGAAAAAGGAACTGACTGGGTCACTGGGTAAGAAGAAACTGCCTATTGAAGGATGCACTGGAAGGAATGGTGAATGGAAGAAAAGTTCGGGCAGAAGAAGATATCAGATGATAGACAACACTAAGAGATACATGGATCGTACCTGGAAACTAACCAATGCAAAAAGCACGAAATTAATCTAAAAATATCAATTAATGCTTAGGAGTCATTATGTAACTAACATGATACATATGACAACCTCACAACACCGTGCTAGCATGCTTGCTTGCACTCATATCTGACTACCAGCCAATTGAGATGAAAATAAAATGAGAGAGAGAGAGAGAGAGGAGGGAGGGAGAGATGTCCAATTGTCAAAGTTGAATCTGACGCACTTCAGTAGTCTGTATTTCCCAGTATGCAGTTCCGAAATGATGAAGACATTTCATATGCTAGAAATCTACTTTATATATCTCTAGCACATAAAATCCTGAAATTTATATTTTCAGTATTGGAGTGATTGAAAACTCAAAAAAGTTTCATATCCATTGTTCAAGAATTAAAACAGAAAATCAATATCCCGAATTTAAAAGGAAACCTACAAATTAAACCAAACCCTTTAACTCTATTAAATATGGAATATAATCTAAATTTAACAGAAGAAATACTGAAATCAGAAGTAAACATTGAAATACTAAAACAATTGTCTTTAGAGACAATTAATATTAGATACCATCCACAAAACTGGCTTCATTTATACACTGACGGATCCTTGATCTCCAGAGAACAAGGTGCCGGTGCAGGTGTTACGTGCTGTCTCTTCTCACTTTATAGATCTCGTCGGTATGGAACAACAAGTTTTGATGGAGAAATCATCGCAATAAGTGAAAGTCTCAGGAATCTTCTATGCCACATCAGTAAATTTAAAAATGCAGTTTTATTGTCAGACTCCAAAGCAGCTATTCTATCAATAGTCTCTAAACACACACCTTCATCTCAAACAGCAGAAATAACTAAAATGCTCTCTCAATTAATATCACTCAATAAAAGAATTGTATTCCAATGGATACCATCCCATTGTGGAATCCTGGGAAACGAGAATGCAGATGCTTTAGCAAAGAAGGGCAGCACTGCTACTTACAGACCTGTTACTAAATCTACGTATTACTCTGTGAAAAGATTTATTAAATCTACATATTTAGACTTCAACAACAAAATTTGATAACACAATCCCATGGGAAAAAATGGAACTCTCTGCATCAAAATCCACAGTTAATTCCCGATTTACCACGAAAATCGTCTGTAGCTGCATTTAGATTGGCAACAAGCCATGATTGTTTGGCCAAACACCTGCATAGAATTGGAATATATCAGTCCCCTAACTGTCCATTGTGCAACTCAAACCAAGAAATGGATTCGGAACACCTCAAAATCTGTGCTTCAGTGGCTGGTCATGATAATATCTTTGAAAAATATTGGAGTGCAAGAGGTCAAATGACTTTACTGTCAAACGCCTGGCATTAGAAAACAACAACATATTTTCAGTATTTATTACTCACCACTCGGTGAGATTTGCTGGCTGCGTCCTCCAACCCATCTCGGTCATCAGATCATACATCACATAGTTCTGGTTGATGCCTTCAGGTGTCAGACCTGTGCCAACCATTGTACCATTCTCCAGGTTTCGACCTTCAAAGACTCTCTGGTGGAAGAGAATTGCAAATATGTTTAATATCTCTGCCAATGGAGGGAGGGGGAGGGGATGGTCAGCATGTAAATGATCGCATGCATGAAAAAGAAACTTTCTCTCTCCTTCATACACAAGTAAACAAGCCTCACTGTACGCATTTTTAACTGGTTCCATAATCATTCTATCAAGAGGCTGAAGTTTATGCACAGTGTGTGGTGGCAGACTTAGCATGTTGATGTTGTGGGAGTGGGTGAAGTGAAGAGAATTACCTCTTAAGTCTTTATGACTGCAATGACCAGGCCATCAGCTATGAAAAAAGTGCCGAATTTAATTGAATTAAAAGTGAAAAATGTCATTTTTGGTCGTTTCAGTCTTGGTTTTCGGGGGAGGGGGCTATTTATAAGCAGTACCATAGAGCAACTTACGCGAAATGCGGATCGTTTGAGTACAAACTGCGTTACTGAGATGTGATTGGTTGGGAGGAATGTAAATAATTGATTAAATGACAATCTTACTCGTGTTAATTGTGTAAGCATGTGCGGCTTACAGCTGTTTCGGTGCTTCTTCACACCATCCTCAGAGCCTACTAGATCTCGGCGTCATCTCGAACTTCGCTGCCTGTTGTGTGGATGCGTTCGATTGTTGAGAAGTTCGAGATGACGCCGAGATCTAGTAGGCTCTAAGGATGGTGTGAAGGAGCACCGAAACAGCTATAAGCCGCACATGCTTACACAATTAACACGAGTAAGATCGCCATTTAATCAATTATTTATATTCAAGTGTTAAAAGTAGTGTACGAAAGATTCAACATGGGAGGAATGGTTGTAGCTACCACACACTCGCCCCAAATAACAGTTACAGAATTTCGAACATTATCAAAAGTTCAAACTTTTAAATAAAGATATGTTGTAAGAAGCCCATTCATATACAGGCCTATTTAAAAATAAATGTTTCAAATGACCACACACTTTCCACAATAACAGATACAAACACATCAAGGAATTTCCTTTCTTTCTACATCTGGGTGAATCTTGAGTCCCCTGACCCCCTCACCCTGTGGGTGAGCCACTGGGTGGGGAATAGGTTTTATAAGAAAGGAACGGAAAGGTGTCTAGTTTGCCTCACAGTATACAATATAGAAACCGAGGTTTATTTCTCTTAGAAAGTAAACCTGCTGAAGATTATTACTACATCACTCTGAGCCAAGTTTCAACTCGAAAACTCAGAATGTAATGGAAAGCATTGTAATTATTTAACTACTGAGAAAAACTATGTTCGAAATTTTTAAGGCACAAAACTAGATTTCCATACCAGTAATTAAAATTTAAATATAAATAATAGAACACATTTACTTACAATCTTGTTCTATGTGAATATTACAAACCGAGCTTTAATATCAAAATTTTAAATTAAACGGTTTTGTCCCATTTATATAATGAAATATGTCAATACCTGATTCACATTTTCTACAGCTCCATAGAGTCCCAGTGTTCCTCCGAAGTTATGAAGCATGCACCAGATAAAAGGTTGTCCATAATACGAGTGCAGTCTCTTATACTGAGGATTCAGTTCTGATTGTAGGTCAAGTATAAGCATCCGACCCTGGAACAAAGCAACCATGCAACATTATCAACCACAAGACATACTGTATTGTGTAAAAATGGTAATAGACATATCAAAATAAATCTACAAAGGCGAAAACAAAGTACATATATACCAGTATGTACAATTATTTAAACCCAAAAATGGCTAAATATTTCAAACAAAATATGTTGACAAAAAAATTACTAAAATATAAAATACTGTAGCCAAATTGACTTGTCTCAAATTAGGACGTAAAATTAATTAAATGAATGCAGTAACACTTTATGAAGATAGATTTCAGATTTATCTGAAATTATAAATTATAGCTGAACTCAGCAGCTAAGAATTCCATTGCTTATAACGAAAAAAAAAAAAAAATAAATAAAAAAAAAAATAATAATAATAATAATAATAATAATAATAATAACAACAAAAAATACAAATAGCTTTTAAGAAACCCAAATGTTCATTGCCGCCCTCACATAAGCCCGCCATTGGTCCCTATCCTATGCAAGATTAATCCAGTCCCTAACATCATATCCCACTTCCCTCAAATCTATTTTAATATTATCTTCCCATCTACGTCTTGGCCTCCTAAAGGTCTTATCCCTTCAAGTCTTCCAACTAATACACTATATGCATTTCTAGATTCACCCATATGTGCTACATGCCCTACCTATCTCAAACATCTGGATTTAATGATCCTCATTATGTTAGGTGAAGAATACAATGCGTGCAGTTCTGCATTGTATAATTTTCTCCATTCTCCTGTAACTTCATCCCTCTTAGCCCCAAATATTTTCCTAAGCACCTTATTCTCAAACACCCTTAAATTCTGTTCCTCTCTCAAAGTGAGAGTCCAAAGTTTCACAACCATACAGAACAACAGGTAATATAATTGTTTTATAAATTCTAACTTTCAGATTTTTTGACAGCAGACTGGATGATAAAAGCTTCTCATAACTGGGCGAATGAAGTAAGTCAAGTATCTGCCGTTAGTTAAAAAAATAAATACTAATAGCTTTATTTAATTTTAAATATGTGTTATAACAGAGCTAGGCTCCAATTATAGCAGCTACATACCATGAATTCACACTACAATAGAACAAACAAGATAAAATAAACAAAAAAAAGAATACAATACAACAGTAAGAAAAAAGAAAGCAACACATAAAAAGGAAAGAAAATAAGAAATGTCATGAAATAAAAAAAAATAGAAATATAAAAAAGGTCGAAAAAAGAGAAAGAAATCTCTACAATAAATTAAGTACTCCATGTTATGCATAGTATACACATGTTGTACATAATAATTACGGTGTAGGTCTATGTAATACTTATTTGTGATCTTATTGTCCTAGATATATTTATTAAGACACCAACAACGATAATGGCAAGAAGTACACATCAACAAAAAATTGATAAATAAAAAAATAAGTGATTCAAAGAAGCTCTCCTGTTTGCGAGATTAAGGACAGTGAATAAGTTGCACTTTGATAATCATATGCAAGTATTCATTGCATAAAAACGCAAGTAAAATGAAGAATAAAAAACATAATAATAATAATAATAATAATAATAATAATAATAATAATAATAATAATAATAATGTCTTTTATTTTTCTGCTGGGCGTTTGCACTAATAGTGGTTTACTCCCTACCCACCAGGCACAGCTCTGCTAAGTGCACTACTCTGTTGGACAGGTGATAGAGATGATAGGATGAGAGATGAAAAATGATCATGAAGCGGTAATGAGGATTGGGAAGAAGTCGGATCGTGGCCTTTGAAATCAGTACTATCCTAGCATTCACCCGGGATTAAAAATTAAACTCCAAATCTCCTGAATAAAAGATGAAAATGATAATCATTACACCACCATAGTGCACCATTAGCCAAACAGCACTGAAATTATGTGATGACAATGGAGGTCTCATCATCAAAATAGTTGAGAAACACTGGCAAAATAAAGAAAACTAAACCTGCTAGCAATAGCAAAACTGATGAAATAATTACCACAATTGCCTTTCATAGTAATTTGTAGTATCTGTAGATACATGTTTATAACATAGCACATCATTAGCCAAACAGCTGGAGAGTTGGCTTTCCACACTGGTAATCTGAGTTCCAATGTCAGTAGGTCTAAGTGAAATTTGTGGTGGACAAAAACAGTGTTTGGTGGTGGGTATTCGTAGAGTATACTTCTGTTTCCCCTACTGACAGTCCACCATTGCTTCATTAATCATCATCATGCAGTGGTATGTAATTTGCCTTCCAATGCGCACAATGCCTACAGCGGCAAGAAGAAGTACAGCTTTGGTGCATCATTCATTGGTGGAGATGCTTAAGTGAATGATACAAAATCAAATATCCGCCAATGCACATATAAAAAAAAAAATATTTATATCACTTACACTTATCTGTCAAAGCAATGAAATCAATGGAAATTGACAAAAAGAAATATTTCCGTAACAAAACTTTATGATGATCTATATTTAAAAGTGAACAACAAGAAATTTTTACAACGTTCAACCTTCAACTCATTCAAAGTTGGCATGAATGCAAATAAGGTAGACAATGCAAGTAATACGGAAAATGCACAAAACAAGGGAAACCATACAAATACAATAATTGAATGTGGTTAATATGACACCTCGCCATAGCAACAGTCGTTAAGAAGTACAGCTTTTATCTGTATTAAACACATATTATTATTTATTATTTTGTAACGAAATATTATTAATAAGCAACTCGCTTATAGTGGCATTTAGCAATAGTGTAAATTAAAAAAAAATTCATATTCTATGTACGTTAAACAAAGACTGTCATTAAGAGGAATTTGGAAATAGCTGGTAATGTCATACTGGCTTCATTTACTGTGACAAAAGCATTTTATGGGCCAAGAACTGAAATTCTAAGAAAAGAGATGAAATGTGGAGTAGTCCGAACTTTTTCGTCTGTTGTGCCAACAATTCTTTATAAACAATAGCAGACCAAGTTGTATACTGTACTGTAATTCAGATATTCAGTTTACAAACATACACTACAATGGAGCAAGATCCAAAGAAAAAAAGTCTGAGGTGTGGAAGATAAAATTAATGTTAAAAAACAAATCGACAGTGGTAAAAAGAAAGCTGGTGAGGCTCGTGAATTTGATTTGATTAAGGACGAGTTGTGAATGATTTACAGACGCAGTATTTTGCATCATTTCTTCAACCCACATTCTTAAATTGTGAGCATTGTATTTCAAGTATTGTACATTATAATATTTTACTCCGTATTTCATTATTGTCTGCAATCTAGTACAGTATTTTTGCTTTTCAAAATAATAAACAAGAATGGTGTAAAATTATAGTACTGTAGCCCTATAAAAGTTACAAATTAAATTATAATAGTGTGCAAAATACGTAATATCCTGAATGCATATTTTTTTCTTTGAAATTTATTTACTGTATTTTTTTTATAGTGAAACTTGTTTATTTTTTTAATATTCTTTGCAGGTTATTTTACGACGCTTTATCAACATCTTAGGTTATTTAGCGTCTGAATGAGATGAAGGTGATAATGTTGGTGAAATGAGTCCGGGGTCCAGCACCAATAGTTATCCAGTATTTGCTCATATTGGATTGAGGGAAAACCCTGGAAAAAACCTTAACCAGGTAACTTCCCACAACTGGCAATCGAACCTGGGCCACCTGGTTTCGCGGTCAGACGCGCTAATCGTTGCTCCACAAGTGTGTACACTTGTTTATTGCGACATCATTTCTTTAGTCCCTTCTATGATGCTATAACCGAATTCAACTGTATAAGATGGTTAGAACAGTGAACGGAAACAGATAAGTGTCAAAACCAGAAAGTCAGAAGAAGGAGAAGAAGATGAAGATAAAGCAAATGAAATAATGCATTACAAATAACAAAACAGTAACAGAAAACAATAAGAACAAAGTGAAAGTAGTAATATGAGTAAGACAATGTAAATAATGCAAATAACAAAACCATGCATAATTATAAATAACAAAGTAAATAATGTAAATTTAAATAAAATAAAAAATAAAATGACAGTAATAAAAAATTAATGTCACAAAATATGCTTTCTTTCTTTATTTATTTTTTACTGCAGAACATAAAAGAAATATCACGGAAAGGATGAAACAAAGCAATGATATTAAATTAAGAAGAAAAATGATACATTCATCTGTACAGAGAAAAAAGGGTCGTATCAGTACAAACAGGGAAAGAAAAAACCAACTTGGCAAACTACTGTACATAACTTACAAGTGGCACGCTCGTGAGGAATGCCTCAGTTTGCGCCTCTCCCCAGAACGCCATACTGTTGACGAACAGCCAGCCTTGCAGCATCCTGCATGCAACAACATGCCATTAATCACATGCAGCAATGTTGTCACAGATTTCGATTGAAGCCGACATTCATAATGAAATTCTTCACTGGATATTTAAGAACAAGAATACCGGTATCTCTTTAACCCACATAGTACAATGCGATCAGTTTTGCTTTCAGCCAGAGTGTTTTGCCTATGGGCTAGTGCACTGCTCGTTAGCTGGGTAGCCGGGTCTCAGCGATTAGCAGGAGAGTAAAACAATAAAACAAACCAACCATACAACAATACACAAACAAATTTAAGAGGCTCAAAAGAGGTGTTGAAATTGTCCTTCTTCATTCTCCACACATTCTCTGTATCTCTTTAAGAAATTATTCATCAAATTTTCCAGAATCCACTCACAAAATGTGCACATACATATGGGGTCACCTGGTTGAAGAGCATGTGCCATAGTTATTTTATACAGCTTGAAGTGCAATAATTTAGTAGCCTTTTGCACAGACTCATATGAAAGTCCCACTTGTGCAAGATGACGAAAAGATTTTCTAGGAGAGTTTTCTAAACAATTACGAATGTCAAGTAATCTTTCTTTGGTGCGAATGCTATGCTGTTTTTTTGGTTTCTTAGGCTGGACAATTCCAGTTTCCTGAAATTTATGATAAAGATTATGGACTGTTTTACGATCTGGAGCATCTCCGCCCAGGAATCTTTCTTGAAACCGTCTTCGAACTTCACGAGCTGACTGAGTTAACACATATCAATCGTAAATAAAGACATGCTGTGCTATTGTAAACTCACAAGGCATAATACACTTTATATATACTGTCGAATTAAGTAACGAACAACACACATCCGGGAACAGCTGTGCTACGACTGTGAGAATCAGCAAGGTCAACAAGTAAGCAAGCAGGCTTGCTACTCCTTCCAGTGCGCAGCAAACGAGTGGCGGCTCGCTCATAGGAAAAACCCTGCGCTATGGGGGAAAGCTAATTGATCGCACTTATTACACATTGCAACTTCTAATTAAAAAAAAAATCATATTGTGGTATTATTTTACCTCAAATAACACTACTATTAAATACCTGGAAATTTGTAAAAGGAGAAAGAAAATTAATTTATTATAGATATAACATGTCCACTTACTTTATATATAATTTAAAAATTCCAATAACAGAGCAGCTGAAAAGACGCATTTTTTGTTAAAATACCGAAACAAAATTTACGTCAGTTACGCACATATATGACGAGTGCAGTGCAGTACATGCATTAATAAATGAAAGGAAAGATAGCACTTCAACTTGCAGACATTTTAAAATTAAGGCACCAGTATGGAATCTAGGATGATGTAACTTCAGTTTTTTTTTGCCTTCCCTTAAAAAATAAGAACTGATCTGCAATTTAAAGAAAATATATTTGCAATACATACTTAACTAGCCAATAAAAGCATTTACATGAGTCATTAATTTAATAATAAAAACTATTATCCGTATTATATTATCTTACTCAATGTAAAAAAAAAAAGCATTTGTTATCTAGTATGAACTAAATATCTCCAGCATAATCTGTATGTTAGAAAAAAATTAACGGATTACAACATTTATCTACATTTTTTATGTCATAATCATATCCAGACGAGGAAAAAGGACTGAAAAGATCTAGCAGAACTCTACTGGGAAGCACAAGGACTAATAGTGTGAAATAAAGCTCTAGTTACTTGAAAATAACTATAAAATAATTATATTCAGTATAAATGAAATAATTAGACCTATAAATCGAGACTGAAATATTTAAATATGGTGCAAATTGTAATTACTGGATTACTGAAAGAATTACAAGCAAATGGCATGCAGAGTACTGTTGTTAGTATGAGCATGTGCAATGCATGCTAGCTAGAACATCCCTTTACTCACTGTCGGAACAGCAGTGATGTAAGCACGGACTTTCTCTGTGGTCCAAAATAACATGTTGTGAACGAACACCCAGTTCTGCTTCAGCCTTCAAAAATGCAAACACTTTGCTGTCATAAAATATCTTACTCTGCATGAATCAACATATGTTTGCAGAAGCATGGTTAAGTCTTCACTTATAATTTATTACAGGTCATGAGAAATTTAAAAATGAAGAAGAAAAATATAAAGGAAAGTAGAGACAGAGAAAGTCACAGAAAAGAAGAAAAAAATTTAACAACTGTATAAATGGATGGATGGATGGATGGATGAAAGCGGGCAATACAATGTTTGAAAACTAGTGACAGTACCAGTACTTATGCTTAATAACATCATCATCATCATCATCATCATCATCATCATCATCATCAGCAGCAGCAGCAGCAGCAGCAGAATGGAACTAATTTCGAAAAGATAGGAATGTGAACTCACTACACTACCACACAAATAACTATTCAAACTTACAAAAATAAAATACAAAAATAATATATAAATAATATTAGTTTACATATATCCCAAGTATTAAATTCTAATTAATTGATTAACTAGCGGACTTACTCGTGTTAATTATGTAAGATTTGTGCGGCTTACAGTTGTTTCAGTGCTTCACGCACCATCCTCAGAGGATGAGTAGGCTCTGAGGATGGTGCGTGAAACACTGAAACAACTGTAAGCCGCACAAATCTTACATAATTAACACGAGTAAGTCCGCTAGTTAATCAATTAATTATATTCAAGTGTTAAAAGTAGTGTACGCAAGATTCAAAATGGAATATTAAATTCTGTCTACACATATAATGAGTCCCAGCGAACGTTCCAGGTGTGTCAGTTGGCTGATCAGCAGCAAGTCCCACCCCGCTATCGCTGCTCCTTGCATCTGCAGAATCACGACGCTTTGCCGGGTTAAAATTTATGTACTATATTGTATTAACAATATTCGTATGTTCGGCCACAGAATTATTTGCAAAGAGTTATGGCCTGCTTGTTCTAACACCATGCGATTTTTATTTCAGGGGAACACTGAAAAATAAAGTTTATGAAACTAATTTTCACACACTGGAGGAACTTCAAACAGAAATTCGTTTTATTAGTGCAGAGGAAATGATGCCTGTGAATAATAGTTTCTCACGACAATGTGAATTATGTATCACATAAGATGGGCAATGCTTTCAGCAGCTACTATAAGATGATGAGTACCAAATGTTATTAATAAAACATATATGTAAGTTTTTACCTGACGAAGCAGAGTGAGTTAGAGGATGCAAGGAAGAGTTATAGCAGGGGAGAGGGTCACAGGTCAGCTGACAGGAACACTGGGAACGTTTGCTGGCAATCACTATATTACAACATAAAATTTATACAGTTCCTATTCACCTCTTAATAGTTTTATCAAAATTAATTTCATGACAGTCAAAACTGTAATTAAAAAACAAGTTGTGACTGTGTTGGGAACACTGTAGTGACTTTCACGTGAACACATCTGGCTTAAATCAACAAATCTAGACGAAATCTTTCGTTTGGCACCAAAATAAGCATGCTAGCACATTGGAATTGCAAGATATACTGTCCTGAAATTTTCACCCATTCACAAAATGGCCACCAGTCGGCACGGGCCCCCACTCGCACTTCATGCATGTGTGGTATCAACTCAAAGTCATTCTCGTATCATAGTTATAGACCCGATTGAACGAGACCACATTTATTTCAATTGTGTTATTAGTCACGAAGTTACAGTGTTGGAATGGAATGTTATGTTTTATTTAATGACGCTTGCAACTGCAGAGGTTATATCAGCGTCACCGGATGTGCCGGAATTTTGTCCCGCAGGAGTTTTTACATGCCAGTAAATCTACTGACATGAGCCTGTCGCATTTAAGCACACTTAAATGCCATTGACCTGGCCCGGGATCGAACCCACAACCTTGGGCATAGAAGGCCAGCTGTGGGAATGAATCACCCTGCAAACGTTACATCACTGTTTCCTTTCTGCTATCCCATGTATCAGTCTGATTTTAAAGATGTATTCACGTCAAAATTAAAGAAAACAATTTCGGTAAAGAAATGATAACTTATACCAGCACAAACAATATTTACAAGAACTGGTAAAAAATAAATAAATATTATAAGTTAAGTGATTATGTGAAAAGGTAATGAAGATGTGAGGTTTGTTAGGGAATTGCAGATGGTACATGAGATTAAGGAAAATGGAATGAAATAGCTGAAACTGATGCCAAAGGAGGACATTGTAGATTGTTTTGAAAACTGGAAGGGCTGCAGGAACAAGTGTGTGAGGTGCCAAGAGAAGTACTTTGTAAGGGACTGAGGTGCCACTATCCTGCGAAAGCTTTTACTTTTTAACAATAAATGGCTGGATACCTACTAGACAGACCTCATACTGATAATAAAATAAGATGGAACATAAAAGAACAGAATAGGATAGGACAGAAAACAGAATATACAGCAGAACAGACTGCAATGTAACAAAACAAAGTAAAACATTACAGAATATAATGGATTAAAAAAATGGGCAGATTAGATTAGTTCTGAGCACTTCTAACATCAACAGGTTCTTTCTTCCCATTTCTTAATCATTAAAGAAGTGGATTTAATTGAACAGCCTTAAAACCTTAGTTTTAAAGTCTTATTTACGAATCCCTTTGGTGAGGTCATGTCATCAGTAGTATAATGATTAACATGCTTGCCAGTGGACCCCTGATTCTTGAATTCAAAGCCAGCAAACGTTTTTAAATATGACAAAAAATCCTTAGCATGACTTTATTAACAAAGCAAGTGAAGCTGGGAGGCAAGCTTTGAGAATCATGTACCGGTAATAGATTTATGAGGCGCAAAAGAGCTCGAGGAAAAATTTCTCACCCATGTTCAAGTTCAGTTTTTGTAGCCATCATTCTAACTACCACTTTTTCATTGCAGTTAATGAATTCAGCATTCCAAGTGACCGCACATTACAAATGGAATTCAACTGTGTCAGACTATCATACTCCAAATACCTTAGCTGGAGGTATTATATAGTGGTAAACTATATTATATCTCGTGTGAAGTGTTAATGAACACGTTCCAACTCACCAAACAGCAGTTGTGTCCACAGCAGTCATAGCTGAGAAAATGGCGTTGCTGACTTGAGCCAGATAGGTTAGGTTTGCAGTTTGTGGCACCATCTCATTGAATGTGTCGCAGTTGTAGATGTGGTCTGTTCCGAACTCAGCAATCAGCTACCAGAAAGAAAACAAATTGTAGTTTTTCCTTAAAGACTCTTCACATTCTCTTGTGATCCAAGTGGTCCCAAGGCACCACAAGTACAAATTAAATCTACTTGTCACAAAAAGAATTTATCGCCATAGTAAAAATCTTATTTACTGTATATAAATATTCTTAACTAATATTTGTTAATTTACATATCTATTAATTATTACTATTGCCAAAACAAAGTAATATATTCTTTAATTATTTATGATGTAAATTAAAGAATACATAAATTTTGGAAAGTAATTAAAGTAACACATTTACGTTGCCTCTAGAATGATAGTCAAAATATTAATTCTATCTTTCTCTTCGACAGTTTGTCTATGGGAAATGTGCGAGCAGATTTTTGGAGCCATATACAAGCTTATTTGAAATTCGCAAAGGAATCAATCAATCTTCTTAATGTATCCAGCTGTTTGCTGACAACATAAAGTCCACTATAGTCCACTGTAGTCTATTCAGAAGCAAAATCCATTCTCTGTAATATAAAACATGAGGCTAAAAAAGAATTCGCAAAGGAATGATTTAAAAGAAAATCCTCAAAGTTGGTTCCATTTCATTTCTTTTTTTTTCTGATACCACCTGAAGCCTATTGCATGAAAGATACTAGCAGCAAGTGACAATTTACCAATGAATAGAATGTTTCAAAAAGATTGTAAAAAACTTCGTGGGGTTGTAGGGCAGGACATTTGGAGCCATTTGAGATAGAGAATGCATGTCCACTGAAGCTTCCTTTCGGAGCTACGTCAGTGTGAAAATGCTAATGCCTGCAGGTAGCCAAGTTGCTTAAAATTAAAGGTCTTTTTGGTGCCTGATAGATGTGTCCGTGTTTAAAAAAGATTGAAGAAAAAACTTCGTGGGGTGGTAGGGTAGGACATTTGAAGCCACTTAAGATACGGAATGCATGTCTACCAGGCACAAAAAAGGGCCTTTAATTTCAAACTACCTACTTGCCCACTGCAGGGGTTAGCACTTTACAATGACGTAGCTCTGAAAGGGCTTTGGCGGACATGCATTCCCTATCTCAAACAGCTCAAAATGCTCTGCCATTCCACTAAGCTTTTACAATATTGTTTAAACACTTGTATGGATAACAAATAACAAGCTATAGTAATTTCTGTTGCATAAAACAATCTTACTAATTTGTCATGATTAGTATATTTTACTAGTAATAGTAATTTTAGCATAATGCAACAAGCAACAAGCTCCAGGTTGTCTTTCAATATTTCTGGTCCATTTCATAAACTATCATCTTGTCTAAATGAAGGGTGCTATTTAATATTATATTTTATATATTACTAAGTTCGAGAAAGTTATCTATCACCCCTGACTTTTAAATTTTCTTATCTCATATATTTGCAGTAATTACTAGAAAAAATATGGTTATAAACTATAGACATTATAAATGTTAAATAACATTTTTCGAACGATTTGCAGGATGAAACATCATTCATATAATACATTTTAGGGATGTGTCTTAAGATAGGTACAAAATAAAGTGTACAAATGTATTTTTAACCCCTTTTGGTGACTTTAAAACAAATGACTACGGAATTTAATACAGATTTCAATCTCAGTTGTTACATATTTATAATCCTCTCTGCTTCAAAAACAACCAGCCTCCACTCAACATTTGAATATAAATTCTTACCAATGTGTACCCTGGCTTCATGATCATCATGATTCCTGAAAGCTAATTCCTATTTAGAAACAAATTATTTTAACCATGAATTAAATACTATTATAGTCACAATCATGCCATGGTATGAAAGAAAAATTTCACAACCTCGAGCGGGAATCGAACCTGCGACTTCCTGGTCTCCGGTTCGATTCCCGCTCGAGATGGTGAAATTTTTCTTTCATACCATGGCATGATTGTGACTATAATAGTATTTAATTCATTAATATGTCACATCAACGGACATATATACGTCACCCAAAAATCGTAAGATGAAGATTATATTTTAACCACACGAATAAGGATTTGTCTAGTCTTTTTTCTTTCTTTCTGATTACATATGTCAATTGGTAATTGAAATTGCTGATTTACGCAAAATTCTATTATTGTTTTATTACATTTACTTATGTTAGCTGTTTAAGACTGTAATGTGATAAGATAATATCTGTCTTCTCTTTTAACTTGTTAGTCAGTATTATTCCAATCATTCTTTATTGGACAAACAGAAGCCAAAGCCAGAAGAAAAGTGTGTTCAGCTTATTAGTAAGAGCAGCTAGTACCGGTACCATTGGTGTGTTTGCAATAAGTGACAGAACACAGGTCTCACACTCACTTCGGATAAGAACATGCTGCCAACAGTTCTGAACAGAGGATCAGTGGGGTCCAGAAGATAGGGACTGAAATCACAAACATTAACAACGTTTTAATATAAATTCTCAACAACAGATATCATACAACAGGAAAAAACATTTAATTCTCACAATTATAACATTTTTCTGCAATTTAAATTAGTAAAAACAAACTAAAAATTCAGTTTTATACAGCAACATCAGCAGTATTTTATTTAACGATGCTTCAACGATGACCAATGAATTTTGCCTGGAGCCCTCTATCAGACACAGGCATTCTATTCTTCTTTCTTCTTCTTGACAAGGATCTTCAAACTTTACAGCCTTCCCATAGGAAGTTATGAAGCAAGTTTTCTTGGATTATTTAAGGGGGGAGGTACACCTTTTGCTAGTATAATTTTATTGGAATTTCAAATTTTTTCCCCTCAGAATGTATAAATTCTTTAATAATAAAAATTGGCATGCTTAGTATACATTATTTGTATATCACCATTCAAGTTTGATATTTTTGAAAACCTAATAATTATTATTATCATTTTTTTTAATTATGAAAATTTGTGGAGTACCAGTATTTTGTTCAGTTGGACAATGTTTACATGATAACTCAGAAAGTACTTAAGATATTTTAATGAAATTTTGCTACACATATAGTTCTCCCATGTGAACAACATATAGAATCTTTAATGCAGGATGTGTAGTTTATTTTAAAAAATAATAATATTAATCAATTTCTTTTAATTTACTATTATCATTTTTTAAATTGTCCCTTACTATTTTTGTACTTTTAATTAATTTATTTGGTTGTGACAGGAAACAATGCATTTAATAAATTTTCAAACTTGTCTTATGTTGATAAAATCTTTGATCCAAGGTTATCATCATTCAATATCTGTTTCTTGGAATGTTCAATTTTGATGTGGATGAAGGGGGGACACACATGTATGCACGCACGCACGCACGCACGCACGCACACATACCAAAAAAAAACGAGAAAGGAAAAAGTAGTGGAAAAAATTAAGAAAAGAAACAAAGGAAGAAATTAAGAAAGAAAAAGAGATTACCTAAAGCAGAAAGAAGAGAGAAAAAATAAAACTAGAAAGAAAATAAAGGAAAAAAATGGAAGAAAAAGATGAGAGAAAAAAAGAACATACATAACATTTAAAATGCAAGTCTCAAACACAAACACGCATATAGATATATATACATAAATACATACCAGCAATATTCATCACGGAAGTTGCACCAATCTGCCATCAAAGACAATGAAGCATCTGGGTACAAGCTGTAAGTATTACAGTGAAAAAGATTGAAGAATCAGATGAAATTTTAATTCACGTCAAAATATATTAAATTACTCCAAAATAAAGTTATGTACAGTAGGTGTAGCAGACAAGCAATACATACCGCTTAAATGCACGAGGCACATGGCCGGCAAATGCTGGCAGAACTGGCACAATTCCCAATTCCCTCATGCGATCCAGAATGAAATGCTGCAGAACAAGAGACTGTCTGTGCCAAGAATTAGGAAGGGGTCCGCCAAAACCTCGCATGTTGCCCATTCGCATCCTAGATAAAATTAAATTTGTTTTCATGATCCAAAAATTTAAAGAAAATATTGTCTCTGTATCCTTAACACTGTGGCCAGCCTAATTGCATTAGAATAAAACAGCAGAGTTCAACATTTTATTACTTGTACTATTTTGATTTTTATTTTAAACTGCTTCCAAAAAAAAAAACCACTGGAGCTCACTTTCAGTAAATCTTCCTTTGATTTTTTTATTTCAATAATTTTTAGTTAGTTATTTAATAATAATGACAATGTATAAACTACTAGGTTATGTAGCATTGGTGAAAATAATAGTGATAGCAAAATGGCATTTGGCAAGATGCAGAGGATTCACCATGTGATTTGATTACCTATTTCCCTTAAAATTGAGGAAAACCTTAGAAAAAAATCCTACCAGATAATTCCACAACCAAGCATAGCTCTGGATTTGTAGACAAGAACATCTACTACCCAAGCTATATTGGTGCCAATTTCAAATAAAGACCCATTCAATCGCTATTAAAAATTATTATATTTTATATGCATTGCACGGTCGACTCTAGTAGAAGATCAGAAGGCTGAATTTGGCAACATTGTGTCACCTGCTCTTGTTAGTCATTATGCTGTCATACATGTCACCATTAGAATCAAACAGTTCAAAAGTTAATATCAGAACTATACAGTTAAAAAGTTAATCATACGTCATATAAGGAATCAGTAAAATATGTTATGGATTATAAATAGATATATACATTTGCAAGAAAATAAAGTATGGTTATACTTTTATAATTTTTTTAAATGTTGAATAATGTGAACTCGTAAAAAGTTGTATTTTAATACAAGGATTCGTAAGTATAATGTCGTGTCTTCATTATTTTTTCTCGTTATTTCCCACATGCTACAGTTTTATATTGTTTATGTAGATGTATACATTAAATACATTTTACCTTATTTAGATCCTTGGCCTACGTTACTTTCCAGCCAGAATTAAAGGCCTCTGTATATAACTTACAAGGAGTCATGCCTTTATTATTAGATATCTTTTATCTTATTTCCAACATCCATAGTTTTATCTTGTTTATCAAAACATTATTCCATTACATTATGGACAATACTCAAACACATATTGTACAATTCCTAGGCCTATATGTCTAGCCATGCATTACATTAAATATATTTCATTTTATTTATGCCTACATTTTTCACATCCTTTTCTAAATTGTTTGCAATTTTCTCTTACCGTACACTGGTTTACTGGCAGCTATATCATTCTTTGCCTTTGAATAATTATTTAAAAATGTATTCATAATGACAAAGTATTTTATCAGCAAGTTCAACATATTCCATCCCACATGGGCATATATCATTTACAAAACCAGCATCACTACATAAGACTGTTTTTGAGAGTAACACCAACAACTTCTTTTGATTTCTACATTTTACAAATTTTTCTTCATTAACACTGCTTTAAATCAATGCATTTACAATGCAGTAACAATTTTTGTAATGTAAAGTACAAAATCTGAACGAAGAGTAAGTCCTCCTTGGTTCAAAGTGTCAAAAAAAATATCTTGATTATTGGCTTCTTTCCCTACCAAATAATCAATGCAAAATGAGCAATCTAACTTTGAGAATATCTTAAAAAGGCATAATCCGATATATACACAAGACAGGAAGTATCAGCCTCGAAAGTGAAAGTATCAGGGTCTTGCATAACACTAAAAAATGGAGAGCTCTACATCTACCAGTACCATTTCATTTCATTCTGGTTCTGTATTTTTTGCTGCTTCAAAGTTTTGTGAGGATTATTTTAGAAATTCATATTTGACTGATTTTATGCCTATAAAATTTAGCATAAATTATAAAAACTATTCAACATGCGAAAACAAAAAGTAAATCGCATATCCTTCAAATACACTTGTAAGAGGGTCGATGTCTGACTCACATGTTGCCAAGTTTCTGTCTTCCGACCTTCTACTAGGGTTGATTGTGTGCATTGTCTTCGGAGAGTTGACTGAACAACAATTCCCGAATAAATTTACTTGTAAAGAGTTAATATCAACAAGAGCCGTTCAATAATTTACAAAAATCGCTATCCACACACAGACAGAAAGCATACCCAAAATATCTTCGTATAAGGGATGCTGAAAATCGAATTTTGTACATTACAATGCTATTTACATTTCTCATAATGGCGAAAGTGAAATGAAAACAAAAGATGTAAATCAGTTTTTGAGGACATACAACTTTTAACAGGACCTGCAAGGCACCTCATTTACATTTATTAGGAATTTATCCACTACCAATATGTATCACATGTGTAAACCATGCTGGAGTTGCGTTCAAACCCAAGTTAGTCCAAGAAGAATTTATGGAGAGCAAAGAAGATGATGATGCAGGATTTCCCAGAATACTAGTTTTCATTGCAGTCCATTCTATCCTTTCTTTATTCTTACTTACTTACAAATGGCTTTTAAGGAACCCAGGGGTTTATTGCCATCCTCACATAAGCCTGACATCGGTCCCTATCCTGAGCAAGATTAATCCAGCCTCTACCATCATATCCCACCTCCCTCAAATCCATTTTTATATTATCCTCCCATCTACGTCTTGGCCTTCCAAAAGGTCTTTTTCCATCCGGTCTCCCAACTAACACTCTATATGCATTTCTGGATTTCCTCGTATGTGCTATATGCCCTGCCCATCTCAAATGTCTGGATTTAATATTCTTTCTTTATTCACTAATATTAATATAATGAAACATGTTCAATGTCGTATTCTCAATATGATGTGCTCAAAATCTGATAATGAAGGGCACATACGACAATCATTCATCCTTTGGAAATACTCGTGAACTTTCACACATTTCCACTACTTTACGTTAATTAAATTACAAACACCAAAATACGGATGCATTTTTTAAATGAACGTCCATACTAACGCAACGCACCAGGCCAAGAAAGCAGGACCACTTAGGTGCTCACTGATGTCATCCTGAGTAAGATTGAGTCTCAAGTACACCCGCTGCCAGATGGCTTCCTGTCCTGTGAAGGCCAGTGCCAGGTTGATGCCGTTGAGTGCCATCCAGTCAATCTCTCTCTCCCAGCGCAGCCAGTCCCACCATACAAAGCTGTAGCTCGTCGTGCACACATTCTGATAGTACCGAAACCTGTCAGAACACAAACCAAGTCCTGGGCTCTTATTTCTGTCATATACTGACAGGAATAAAGCCAGATTTTCTTCCTGTCACTGTCAGAAGTGGACAATAAAATGAGCAAGAACAAGTAAAGAGCATGCCTTGAGTAACTCCTGGTTGTTGTCTTTGATAGTTTGGCAATTAGTGTGCTTATCTTTGTGCCTAACAAGGAAACATTCTTGCTTCAGGGTCGCGTTTTCGAGAAGTGTGTCATGCTACATTAATCCTTGTATAATGGACCTCGTATGTAGAAACATTTTAGAGCTCTATTCACACCAACACGATTAGAAAACCAATGATTATTCCTGAATTATGTGAGATAGGAAAAAACTTCATTACCAAAATATGTTCCAAACCACTTAAGGAAAATGCTCTATTAGAACTTCATGAATCATCCTGCACATGCTAGGACCAATCCTGGTTACTTAAGAAAAGGAGTTACTTCAGTCAAACATCCACGTTTTTTTTATTATTTAACATCATTCTTCCCACTAACCATTGAAGTATTACTATTAATATTACTACGTTTTATTGTTTCAATGTATATTTCACTCTTGGTAGTGTGGAAAAGAAGGCCTAATGGTCTTTAACTCTACCAGAAGAAACAAACAAATAAATAGACCTAAATATAAATAAATAAATAACCTGTCAGCAGAAGTGACAGTGAGGTTGACAGTAGGCAGCACCTCAGGTAGAGTAAGCTGGTCAGAGTCCCATGAAACATGGCAGTGGCAGTAATACTTCAGGTAATGGTGGAAGCCCCAGGTTGCGGCCACACCACTTGTGCCCACAATGGTCACAATTTCCGCACCTTCTTCTTTCACAATCTGCAAGAAGTCATCTTCCATTTACAATACAGGTACAGACTTATATTTTGTGCATGTACTGCAAAGTTTATGAAAATATTGAGAGATGTAGTTTTGACATAATTATGAACTTCATTCACCGTGTATCACAGTAATATTACATTACATTACTTCTCCAGATTATAAATTAGTAAACAAACAAATCAAAATTAACGAACAGAAGCAGAAGAGAATGAATAAATACATTAAATCAACAAATAAAAGAATGAAACAATAAAATAAAGCAAATGTATTAATAATAAAGCAGTGAAAAATATGTACTGGTAAATAAATAAATGATCAATTAAATAAATGAAAAAAAAAAAAAATTAAAAATAACAAAAACGTCGACATATTTGTGGAAATTATGTTTAATTAACGGGTTTTACAATGCTCTAAGACATCATCCTGTGCCCATTTTAGAATTCTATAGCCTTTCTCCATTCTTCTCTGTTCTTCCATGCTCCATCTTCCAAGCCCCTTTCTCTCACTGTTCTAATTATTCCTTATGTCAGTGTCAATTTTGGTCTTCCCCACTTATACTTTTCTGTTAGAATCCATTCATACACGTTCTTCGGCAATCTATCTTCTGTCATATTTTTCTTGTTACCAAATCATCTTACAATTTTTGTTTTGATAAATTCTACAAGCAATCCTTGCACTTTCATTTTTCTCTTATAACATTATTTCTAAGTTTGCTCTTCTTCTTTTATTCTCACCATCTGGCTGTTCCTTTAATGGGTCTTTTAGTATTTTACTTTTTTCCAATAAGCAGAAAGCTGGCACGTTGTAAAAGAAGGAAAGATATATAATCAATGGCAAGGACATTTTTAAGAGTAGTTCAGGGACGTGACAGATGTAATCACGTAAGCACTAAATTTTACAACACGAACTAAACATAAGAAAGAAACAAAGCATATGAAAATAAAATAAAATGATTGGCAAGATATTTGATGAGAATAGCATACAACAGCCATCTGAAGTACCAAGTACCTAGAAACTGGAAGATTTCGAGAAAGAGCACATAACAGGATTGCTAGTTTATGCTTGACGTGCAATAGAAAAATACTTCTTTGTGATTTTTACAGAGCTCTCAATCTTTATTATGTTATAACATTTACCTTAAAACATTCTGTTGCTGTTGTGATTCACCAACATTAAATATTTCGTTTCTCTTTTCTTCAATAGCTTTGTTGGTCTGCTGAATAACTACACAGAAAACATGCAAGTTAACTGCACAGTTCTAGCTTGCAATTTATTATTCTTGAAGTATACATATACATACATAGCGTTATGCCCAAGGACAGGTCTTCCACTGCAAACCCAGCATTCTCTAATCTACCCTATTTTCTGCCTCCCTCTTAGTTATAAGAAAAATCCTAAAAAATTTCTTACAAACATATCACAAGCACTGCTTTCGTAACTTTGGCACAATATTGTGATGGGTGGTCATCTCATTATCATCAGGCCATGAGGATGATGGATCTTGCCAATCAGTACTGTAACATAACCTCTAACACAGAGTTAGGGATTTCATATCTGACCAATCACTTGAATTTAAAACAGAATGAATATAGTCTGCTTATTTCCTATTTAAAGTGAAAAAGGTAATTATTACAGAAAAACATTACAGATAGTCACAATGGATTTTTCTGTTTGCCAAAACTTCTTCCAGAGTCAATATAGGGCTCACTCACAAGGTAGCTATTAAAGAGTTCATGTCGAAGCCCATACACGAACAGGAAACACTGTTACAGCTTCACAACAGATAGACAAATAAATTGTTTTATGGTGTTTTACTAAGATATTGTGGCTGCATAGTCTGCAATTATACCCCACCTTCTTTATCAATGTATGAACCATCTGCATAAAAATGCAACCATTGTTCTTGTAGATATCTCTGCTGGATTGTTTTTATATTGATTTGTTTTAAAATTTCAGGAGGTGTATTTGATTTATTTAAATTTTCTATATCACATGAAAATTCTAACATAATTTAAAACTCGGCAATCAAGTGAAGCCATCAGAATGATTCTATCACAGTTTGAAATCATGCCTCAAGAAATTTCTCATTAATGCTTGCAGTTGACAGTTACCTTAAAGGTGTCCTTGCCGACTGGTCCCAAGTTAGGGTCTACTGTCAACTGAAACAAACTCGCTTTATCTGATATGAGGCGCCTAACAACTCCATTTGCAGCTTCTGTTTGGACCCGATCACTGGTCTGTACCTTTAGATGCCCCAAGGTCACGTAGAAATCTAACAACACAAGAATAAAAAAACATTCAGAATTATTTATCTGCCATGACACATGTCCATCAATATGCCTCTTATAATAAATAAAATATTTTCACGCAAATCGTCTGTAGCTGCATTTAGGTTGGCAACAGGCCATGACTGTTTGGCCAAGCACCTGCATAGAATTGGAATATATCAATCCTCTAACTGCCCATTGTGCAATTCAAATCAAGAAATGGATGTGGAACACCTGAAAATCTGTGCTTCAGTGGCTGACCATAACAATATCTTTGAAAAATATTGGAGTGCAAGAGGTCAAATGACTTTATTGTCAAACGCTTGGCATTAGAAAACAACAAACCAACATATTTTCACACTCAAATAATAGAGAAAGTATTCATTCATTCATTCATTCATCCATTCAATGAAGTATTGACTTACAAAAATAGTGCCTAACGAAAAAAAAATTATCGGAGGTGAAAGTGAACAAATAAACATGTGATTCAGTGACTAGTGAAAGAATAGGGGATAAGAGTGATGACAGAAGTATGGAGAGGTAGAAGGATTGTAAATTGGAGATAAAAGTGAATTTTTTTATTTTATTGGGTTATTTTACGACGCTGTATCAACATCTAGGTTATTTAGCGCCTGAATGAAATGAAGGTGAAAATGCCGGTGAAATGAGTCCGGGGTCCAGCACCGAAAGTTACCCAGCATTTGCTCGTATTGGGTTGAGGGAAACCCCCGGAAAAAACCTCAACCAGGTAACTTGCCCCAACTGGGATTCGAACCCGGGCCACCTGGTTTCGCGGCCAGACGCACTGACCGTTACTCTACAGATGTGGACGAGATAAAAGTAAATGATTGTGATTAAGTAGTGTTAGTAAAAGGTAGAATACAAATTAAGGAAGTATTAAAAGATAGGAAGATAGGAAGTACCTCAATATAAGGAAACAAGAAAAGTGGTGAGATGATCTAGCGATAGACGGGAAAGTTTTCAAGGTGAGAGGGTAGATAGCAAATTGAGGGTATGTATTATAGTAACAGGAGTTGTAAAGGTAAAATAAGATGACTGCACACGTCGATGAAAGTTTGTATGTGTTATTGTAATTAGAAGGTGATTGGGAGCACGAATACATAGATGTGGTGGCGACCATTACTATTAATATACCTACATCTCTTCCGGTATTAACCCTACTATTAATTCAGTGCTGTGATTAAAGCCGTTGTTTAGGTTGCTAAGGACGATGAAATAAAGACCAGTTTAGATATCAGTTATGACTAAAAAAAATATTACTTTATGTATTTATCCCAGCTTTCTGTATCCGGTATGTTCATAATCCACTTCCTCCCCCTCCTTCTCTCATTTCTTATCGACAATGCACTTCAAGATTTCAATTATTAATTTCCATCAACTCTGATAACTAGCCTACAGTGACTAAGTTCGCTGAGCTAATATGTAGAAGCTACATCGACAGTGATTCACCCAGTCAATCAAAGAAATTTAATACATAACCTAATATCAACATTGGCAGAATGAAAGGGAGAGGAAAGGAGAGGAAGGAGAGGAGAGGAGGAGGGGAAGAAGAAGAAGAAAGGATATTGAATTACAATTAAAAGTAGCATTCACTTAGGCTACACTAGCGCACGGTAAGTTCAGGTGATTTTGGAAGTGAAAATCATAAATTTACAAAGAATCCTTTTGTGGAGATAAAGTTTAATGACCCTGTGGACGCTATGGTAGTATTTTCCCTGGACCAAGAAAACAATATCACCTGAACTTACCTTGGTACGTTATGGGAAAACACAAACTGCAAATAAACAAATACCCAAATAAAAATTGCCTGCTGCAATTTATCAGAGGCAAAACCTGAATAAAAATCGAAATAATGATTTTAACAGCGAGGTACTAGACCTATTAAAATAATAAGAAATCAATTTTATAAATCTCCTGAAAATGACAACAGAATCCAAGACAATATTGGTGTGAAGTTTTTACAATTCAGCTATGATTATGGGAATAGGGAAAAAGGAAGGAAAACGTAAACTGTTTAGTGTTTACTAACATTTTCACACCAGCAGAAATTCCATACTTACCATCCCCAGCAATGAATATGAAATACGTTGTGAAGATGACAGTAAACAATAACTGTTTCTGTAATTCCATGACGTGATTTATTCAAACATTTACACTAAATTACGTTGTAAAACTGAAATCAAAAGCGATCATACTTCATTATTCATATTATCATATCTGACACTTATGTCTCACATATTATGTAACCATATAATATGAAGTGTTTTAGTCCGTTATCGTAAACTATTATCTTATGATAAATGCCCTCAAAGTCACGTCAAAATTAATTACTACGACACGTCTGATAAGTGTGGAACCGCGATCAGCAGGAGTTCTGTCACAGACTGTGATTCTGTGATACTACGATCCTAGATCTTAGGATGTAATCTACGCTACGATGTAACAAGATTAAATTTCCCACGTAAATTCCTGCAAATAATGCATGCACATACATCTACTGGAAAGAATGTAATTAATTTAACGGTTAGATTTACACAAATATAATTTTATTGAGCTAATAAACATAACCTGTACTCAAATCAATTTCGAAGTTCCTATCTTCACGCACATGAACGCACTTTATCGGATTTCCTATTTTTTTTTAATAAATTATGACAAGTTCTGCTAGATCACAGATCACACACAGATGCTGCACCCACGCGGCGTCATTCAAAACTTATTTGAACGAAAACGCGGTATAGCCCCATGAACTAAAAAGGGTTTTAAAATAAAGGTTAAAGTATAAACATAAAAATATATATATATATATATATATATATATATATATATATATAATATCGCTACCTAAAAAATAATACAAAATGTTAAGCAAGTTGATTAAAATGTTCTCGTACATGCAAAGAAATTAATCCAATTAATCCAGACACTATAGAGTTGTCACTATAAAGTTTCACTCGAGCAGTGCGAAAAAAAAATTATATATATATATATATATATATATATATATATATATATATATATATATACTGTATATTGTATATTTATTTATTCAGAGTCTGGAATGTAAAACTCTGGGCGCCTTAAAGTCCTAAAATTGTATATTGGTATTATTATTATTTCCTCTGTGGTGGCTGAGTGGTCAGATCTTCAGTCTATCATGCAGGCAGTCCAGGTTAGAGTCCCAGTCAGACCTGAGATTTTTCATTGAAAAATTCATAAATAGTCACACTTGTGGCGGACAAGGTCGCAGTTGAGGTTTCTCTCGGGGTTCTCCCGTTTCCCCATATTAGGCATAGCTACATCATTCCATCAACATTTCTCTATTCCATCACAATTCCATAGCATTCCCTGAATGCTTTCTGGCGACGCATGAAGGGGGCTAGCCTAGGGACGAGTGGGGTGGCTTGCTCGAAACCTGGGTACTCAGCGCACCAGAGTCCCTTCAGATGAGGCCAATTTTAGAAGCGCTACTAACGCACTGCCGCTTGTGAATAATGTATTTAAATGGAGGCCTTCAGACACAGCCACGACCACAGAATCAGTCGCACTGCAGACACTCTGAGTAGTTGGCATCGCCGCTGGTGGCGGCCACTAAAAGTAGCGCTTCTCGTCGCAATACATAGAATTAATTAGTAGGTTTCAGATGAGGCCACAGCACTGCTAACAGACGACTGTTGGGCCACCAATTCCTTACACCTACGCGTCACGACAATATAAGGCTACATTACGACAGAATAATATAGAATCTACGTAAAGATTTTTTTTTGGTCCTACAGAATACATCTGTTATGGTAACAATTAATATTACAAGAGAAAAATTTCCTCCGGTGCCGGGGATCGAACTCGAGTCCTTGGTTCTACGTACCAAGTGCTCTCACCATTGAGCTACACCGAAGTCCATCCCATAGCACTGGATCGAACCCCTCTCCTCCAGTGTTTTTTACCTTTGTGGCCTGACTCCAAGTAGGTACATTCAAAAACAAAATTATTAATAGACAATATCTGAAATCTGATTAGTGTAATATGTAGCTAGTCAGCGATGTATGCAACGGAAGGGAAAAGGAACTTGCCACTATACTCCATTATCTTCTGGCTTAGTTGTCTCATAAGTGGTGCCTTCTCGGTATCACTTGTGAGATTCAGACCTGTCCTCGGACAGTTGACTAAACAACAACAACAATAGACAATAGGAACAAATTTAAACCTGCTCTCAAAAAGCATATCTGTTAACATAGTTTTTACACTATAAATGAATTTCTGTTACTTAGGTATAGTTTTTAAAAGCTGTGTTTAATGCGAGTATATGCAACCAGGAGCCTACAATTGTGAACTGTAGGTATATACTACCCTTTATTTACCACGTACCTATGTGTAAGGTTTTGTTTGATATTATGACTTGTTCTATATTCAGATGACCTTGGTTATGTAAGCTTACACGTATCTGAATACCTGTACTGTATTAAATTATAATCTAATCTCATCTAATCACATTGATTTGCTTTGGCCTTGATAGCTGCTCACTCTCATTGTTGATCTGTGAAATAATAAACAAGCTACAGTATGAGCAGAGCTGGGCAAAATACTGACATCCAAATATTTCAAATTCAAATACAAAATACTTCAAAGAATAGTATTTGAAATACAAATACAAAATACTTTAAAAAAATTAACCAAAATACATTTGTATTTCAAATACTCAAAATACATTTGAATTTCAAATATTCGATACAATACATAGGCCTAAGAAATAAGAATATTACTGAAAATCTAAAATATTATATTAATATTAAAAGTATTTTTACCTCGAAGTTTTATATAAACACTGTAACTGAACATTCTTCCTTTTCCCAGTCAGCAATGAAATTATGCTACATATGAATAATTACTCCTTCCTTTCAAAAACAAGCTTCTCAAGAAGTTTATCAGATAAGGATCCCCTTGCTTATGAATGAATAAATCCTGAAAAACAGAACAATCTTTCTACAGATGCAGAGGAACACACACTTTTATTATACTTTATAAGCTTGTTTCACTGTTCGGTAATTCTCTAGAGTGCACAGAGTTGTCCCTTTGCCATTGTACTTGAGTTGAAAACATAAAAATTATTTTCATCGTCTTCATCGTCTGAACTGACCAAAGGTGTAGCAGATAACTGCTCAGCTGATTTCACACACATATTCTGTATCCTCCTCTTATCATTTAGTGAGGCAGTGCCAGATAGCCATCCATCTTAAATGATGGGTGGAAGCAAGCTGCCAAAATAGCTCAATTTGCTTTTGGGATCAGTTCAAACACTTTAAATCTTGATGAAAGCGAACTTATTAGGATTGGAGTTACTTGGAATAGATGGCGTAGATTGCTAGATAACAGAATATGTAATCTGTTTTTGAGGGAAATTAATGTGGACAAAAGTTGGCCGTAATAGCACGTCTTATCATTTTGCATTAAATCAAGGTCTACAACAATAGGTTTCAGAACTGCACAATATTCTTCAAGGTATTGAAACTCATCATCTTTAAAGGTTGGCAGTCCCAGTTTTTCACATATACTATTTATATCATGTTTGAATTGCAGTATTTGAGAGATTGAGTCATAATGAGAATTCCATCGAGTTGGGCAAGGAAACTTTAATGAATATTTCAAGACATCTGATATAATTTGAGGATTTGGGTCTCCTAGACACATCCCATAATGCTGACCATTTAGCAAGTGGTGGGTGATGGTTCCTTAATGCTGATGGAGATTTCTTTATGGCATTAAGGAAATCAGTTGTGGCAAGAAAACTAAGTGTAAGGCTAGCACATCTGAAATGGGTAGGCAAATAAGACAAAAGTTCATTCTTCAAAACCAAATCCAAAACTTGAAGGACAAGAAGAAGAAGAAAGTACGGTATTTTGAATATTTGAAATACAAAATACATCAATTTTATGTATTTAAATACAAAGTACTTTCGAAAATCCTTAAAAAGTACAAAATACAATTGCATTTCAAATACTGCCCAGTCATGAGTATGAGCAGTCAGATTTGTGAGACTTTTCTTTGAGACCCACTGTCTTGTAAAATTTATTATTATTATTATTATTATTATTATTATTATTATTATTATTATTATTATTATTATTATTACTATCATCATCATCATCGATCATGATTTAGTAGTGATGTAGTCTCGAGGTAGTGGCTGAAAATCATGATCCAAAACTGCGGTAGGGCATGGGTTTGTATCCTGCTTGGGATGTATATCTGTTGGTTTTCCGAGGATTTCCCCAACTGTAAGGTGAATGTTAAGTAATTCCGTTGGGAATTCTTGAACTCATCTCGCTGTTATCAATTCCACTGACGCTAAGTACTGGCTGTAGTTAATAATATAGAATCATTAAATACTACTTGATTTAAAAGAATAAAAACTAAGAAAAAGCAAAAGTTACATGTCCTTTAAATATTATTCACGATTATTACAGTATATTTAGTAGTTATTTAACTTATATTTTCTTATTGCGAAGGAGCAAGATGGAACTCCTTCAGCACTGGAACCATACAGAGTATTATCAATGCTGTAATTGGGCTGGAATGGACAGGAACACAGTTCTGGTTAAAATTTTAGTTGGGCTTCACTATGATCATCATCATAGGACTTCACTGTTCCCAGGCAGGTCAGTGGTATTTAAGTGTGCTTAAATGCGACAGGCTCATGTCAGTAGATTTATTGGCATGTAAACTAACTCCTGCGAGACAAAATTCCGGCACATTGGCGACGCTGATATAATTTTGGCAGTTGCAAGCGTTGTTAAATAAACTATAACATTTTTTTTTTATAAATAACTTTTTAATTCTAGCTAAATATTTATCGGTAAAACAATTATTGACTCTAGTAATATACTACTGCTGGTCTTGCCACCAGGGACAGCTTTAGGGGTAGAGCCCTTGTGCCATGGCACCGCCTACAGAGCGCTACAAAATCATAAATTTTATAAAAATACGAGTTTTCCATGGAGTGATTCCAGCATAACATCGATTTAGTTTATTGATTTGAACTACTGCGCTGTGTCAGAAATAACAATGCTGTTCACCCTCTCATGCACTGCTACAGAGGTGTGAAAATTATTAGAATAATCTTAATTTTAAAGGTTTTTTAATAGTTCCTTCAGAAATATTAATTGAATTGATGAATAGTGGTGTATATTACTATACTGATGTAGGATATATTTACTACTAACAATACCGGAAAGCATTGTTGTACATTGGTATTTTTCTTATTTTACAATTGTTATGGGAATTCAGAAATTATTATATTATGTTGGCGGAATTGGAAACATAAAAAATTATATGCACAAAACAGATGTATACTTTCATTTGAACCTTCACAACAATGTAAACGCAAAGAACAATTTGTTTAAAGCATTTCTTAATTAATTTTTGATGTTTCCAATTCCGCCAACATAATATAATAATTTCTGAATTCCCATAACAATTGTAAAATAAGAAAAATACCAATGTACAACAATGCTTTCCGGCATTGTTAGTAGTAAATATATCCTACATCAGTATAGTAATATTCAGTGGCTTATACTGGTTAAAGGGTTTGGGCTACCGCTGACCCTATTATTACACAAAATATATCTAACAATTACTTTAATTTTAATTACTATGGTAAAACTAATAATACAAAATTAGTACATTATGTTATATTATAAACTTTTTCTTTTGTAATTTCCTTGGGCTACCGCCGGTAGCCCCGGTAGCCAGCAAAATACGCCCCTGGTAATATTATATACCAATATTCATCAATTCAATGAATATTTGTGAAGGAACTATTAAAAAACCTTTAAAATTAAGATTATTGTAATAATTTTCACACCTCTGTATATAGCTGTAGATATTATAATCTTTGTCATTCGAGCCAGCTGCCAACCAGCTCTGTAAGGACAGCAGTGTCTTATAGCTCAATTGCCACCAGGATAAGAGGGTTCTGCTGCCTATAAAGCCAGGAGACTTTTTCCATTGGAAATTATTTCTCCTTCACAGCTTCTTTAATTTCATCTTCAGATATATGTAGATGTGTGCAAATTCCATATTATGACCAATAAAGACTGACGACGGGAATCCCCATAGGAGTGGTATTCAATTTAAATTGAAGTAAGAAGTTCTGTAAATGTTCTGTCTTTAATCTTCGGAAGTTCTAAGCATAAATTTCCATTGTTTGATTTTAATCACATAATTTGTAAGACAAACTCCTTTGCAATGTTCATTCAACATATTTATTAAATCTTATCGTAATAAGTCAGTTAAATATATGGTAGATAAATGGTACTTACTCCTCTATAGTAGACTGTTCTGAAAATATTTCAAATCTATTGTTAACTGGAATATTAGGTATGCTGTGATTTTCGGCATGATCCAAGGAAAAGTCACTGTTTTCCCGACCAGAAAGTTGGATGACGTAATAAGCCTATATGACGTCACATATGTTCACACTGTGATTAACATACCCACACAGTACATTGCAAGTAAGCAGGGTGTGAATTAACGGGGGCGGATGGGGGGATTTCCCCCCTGTTGAAAAGTTATCCCCCTCTAATGAATTCATATTAACATCCCTCCCAGGGATAACTTCTATCGCTCCTTCACAAAATATAATTGTTTTGATACGTGTAATATTATAAAGTAAGCAAAGAAAATAATATTGATGTATTATCATCACCAGCAAGCTGACAATCAATAATTTAGGGGTTACACATCTTATCTTAAGCCTGCTCATGGATGGATATAATTATTATTATAATCAAGGATGCAAGACAAACAATTCAGTGCGACCAAGCATTAAGCTGTATCGAATGAGGATAATAATAATTTTATGTATGGTATTCTCTATCTAGGATTCTATACCCCCTTGTCAGAAATCTTAATTCGCACCCTGCAAGTACGAAAACAGTTTTAATAAAAATGTGGCAATTTAACTTACTTCAATAAGATTAATAGAATATTACTAAAGGGAATAGTGTAGTGAATCGATTTAATATACGTATAGTAAGACAATAAATGATAGTGGAAAGTGTAGTAACGCCTTCATTTGGATGTTTATCATATTGTAATTCCTTCTACAATATAAGTTAATTAATTCGTGATCTATTTGTCACATTAACTGTGATAAGGTTAATAGCAAACTAATAAATTCAGTTCTATTATATATAGCCTAATAATCAAGTCATAAAATCTTTGAAAGTATTTGATGTTAATTGTGCTTAAGTATAATTTTTAAGGATGTGTTCATCAATGAATTCGTAACATAATGGCTATGATAGTGGTTCACTACATGAAAGGTTCCAGACTCGAATTCCGGTGTATTCCAGTAGGTAAGTCATGTATTCCTATTTAATATAAATTAGTTAATACAGTGCATCTAGAAATAGAGTGGACTAAGGCGGCCTTGGACTGAGCAAGAGTTGCCGTACCTACTGCCAGATTTACATGATGAACAGCTGGCAAGTCCACTCTATCTCTATTCGCACTGTAAAATAAAGTAAAAGTAGAGGGAAAAAGAGAAAAGTAAAGGATAATATGTAAGGAAGGGAGTGCTGTGGAGTAGTGGGAGAAAGAAAAGCGGAGGCAGCCAGGATGGCAGTCCCCGATTAAATTCATATTTTGAAACATTGCCAACATGCGTGACGTCATATATCGCGTCATTGATTTCCTATTGGTCTGGAAAACCAGCGACTGATTCTTGGATATTACCTGACTTTCTACTGCAACTCTTTTAGAATTATCTTTTAAGGAAGCTAAGTACCTTCTTTATGCGCTTGTTGAAATATGATGCTAATGTTAAAGTTGAATTGTGTTTGTAACATAGGCAACTGTTCATCCTGTTGAGCATATGTGGCTGTAATATCTACACTAAATTCGTATTCATATTCACTTCCTAGAAATTGTCACCATACATCACATTAGGAGCCGGAGTCGAAGGAAAATGGGTTGGCGAATGGCGCTGAAGAAATAGGGATAGGATCACTCAAATCCATCCGATAAAACAGTTAATGCCCCTGTCCTTTCCATTAATCACAATTAAACAAAGCACTTAAGTCAATTAATTTAAGAACAATTAATACAACACAAAATATTTATTATATACGTAATATGTAAAATTCTGTCCTTTATTGACGATCGTATTTTAAACAATCCGCCATAACACAGTTGAAAATCGATATGTATCTTTTGTTCGTGCGAAGAGCAAAGAGTATCACATTGACGTATGTTGCATACCGAATAGTATTGTTGTTACATAACTTTTAAATATAAACAGTTATTATATAAATAACCATAACGATTACAAGAATATCTTTTGCTTTTGTTAACTGCCCTTTAACCCTATTTTGTATAGGAAGTTTATTAACATAGCCTATTCTCTTCGGGGAATATATTTTCGATAGATTCTACGTTGGTACATTTAAGTTCTGTTTGTTGGCGCCCCTGATGATCTTGTTTGCTATTTACGATTGGTCAAATTTAAAGTTCGAAAAACAGTGGCAAGATTTGGAAGGTAACGCTTTTGTTTTTGGAGCGAGTACGATAAGGGGAGCTACATACGTTTTAATTTAATCACTTATATCGACATGTCCGCCAAAAACATTTATTACTCGGACAAGTATTATGACAACGAATATGAATATAGGTAATAGTGAATTTTTAAATTTTAACTAGCTTACTGTAGAATGAAAATACCGGTAGAAATGTTACTGACCACAGGGTATTGTAATTTCTAGAAACTAAATTGTGTATGTAATGAATTGTAACCAATGTTTGTTATTTTAGGCATGTTGTTTTACCAAAGGAACTAGCAAAATTAGTTCCGAAAACTCATCTAATGTCGGAAGCCGAGTGGAGAAGTATTGGTGTTCAACAAAGCCAAGGCTGGGAGCATTACATGACGCATCAGCCAGGTAAGATGATGATGTTGCAGATGTATAGGCTACACCAGGAAAGTTCTATAGCCAATCCTAAAATTTAATAACAGTGTTTATTATGGAAGAATGTAGAAATCTAGAAATGTGTCGGAGTTCAGTAACAACACATTAAGACGAGGAAATACTAATTCTACTGTATATTTAGGTCTACTTGTTATGCATAGGCCTACATAGTAGACCAAGTAGAGAATCGGATAATGTGGCGTTTGAGATGCGAGAGATTGGCAAATGTGCTGTAATAAACTCGTCAGATTGATACGTATACTTATATTAATGTACTGGTTAGCCGCGACATAGGCCTAATACCGTCTCAAGATCGCAATATAGGCCTTTAGAGGCCATATCATATCTTTCATACTTTTCCTTGGCGTAGAGAAGTAGAGTGTAATAATTTTTCTTTTAAGTGGTATCGCATTTAGCGTGAGAAAGAAGAGGCCAGCATTTAACTTATATGTAGACTATAAATTCTTTAAAATGTTCTGAACAAAATTTTAAGATTGTCATCATAGTTGATTGAATTTTGTCGCATAAAGGTCGTCCAAAACATTACTTCAGAATGAGGTAAACTAGTCTAGTGTAATCAGCGATGCATTGTATTGGGCACCAGTACTTTAATGTTGCAAGGTCTGTTAGATTGAAAGGTTTTGATATAAAACATCGCATTTAATTCATTACCAAAAAACGTAGTATTTGATATAAGCTTACTGCTTTCGAGTTTGTTATAGAAACTTTGAGTTACTGTAGAAAAGAGAATTAAGCTTATAAGAACTCGTGCTCTAGGCTATATAGGACTTAGGTAGAATAAAATGCATCAGTGTTGAGCAATTGCTTGTATAGGCTCTACATCTTAAGTCTGACTAGTAAAATTTTACTAAGTCAGGAATATACAGTGAATATCTTTTAACTGTCCTGAAGAATTTGAATTTTCCAGTCGTGGCCACAGAGCGACTCTCCCACTATGCATGCACCCGCTGTTCACCTGGCAGGCAAGCAATGTACAGGTTATTTGTACTTATCCAACTCATATTTTATGCTCAAAATGTCTCCTGTTGACTGCTACACATTGCTGACACCTTCTTATAAAATTATTAACTTTCACAAGTTCAGCAGCACTGATTAACTCCATTTCAGCTCTTATGTAGTCTTTTACGATCATTTATTGAACCTGTTTCTTTGAATTTTTTAGCTAGGTTTTTTTAATTGTTTTTACACAAGGTACGGGTCTGTTTGGAAATTTCTGTCGGAATTTGCGTCGTGTTTTCGCATAAGATTTTCTGTATTTTCTGTGAGTATTATAAATACAGTAAAACCCCGATAAGACACTGTTCAAGGGACCGGGTGTAAACCGCGTATTAGGTGGTTATACTAATTTTGACGTATATACAGTATCTATTAGCATTTTTCTTTATTGAAATACATTATTCATGAAAGGTAATATAGTATTACTCCATTATGTAATTACTGTACTGTACGTCAAAGACATTTACAATATGTACTATACTGAATTCTTTCGGAAAAAAATTCATTTATAGTTGTTTGCCGTGTGCGTGTTCTCCAATTCTTCGTGTTTACCACACTTCAGTTTCCTGCGATTATATCCTCCCGATGATGTCGCAACTAGTGATTGAGTCGCGATTTTTTATTATCATTCTTAATATCGATGATGGGATTCCTAATGTATCAGAGAGTTGTTTCTGAGTAAGAGTATTGTTCTCATCGTACTTTCGTAAGATTTCCAATTTTTTCGACACAAAGCGCTTTTTGTTTAACACTCATTGTCATTGTAATCACATTCACAGACACTTCAATACTCTAAAGGACAACAAACTGCCCAGCAAACCTTTCCAGAATTTTATTACGGCCGAGTGAGGAATGCTGTTTGAGAGAAAGGGTTAGCAAGAGGGTGAGGTATTGTAACTGTATGTAGGCTTTAAGCGCGCAGGTAAAGAGTCGAATAAGAGAGTATAACAAGAGGGTGGGGTATACTAAGGTATGAAGTATGAAGATTTAAATGTGCAGGTAAAGGGTCGAATACCAATACTTTTCAGGTTAATGGCATCAGTGAGTTCAGTGACCAAGATGTTTCATTGCTGTTACAGTACATTGCTGAAAATGACATCGAAAATATTTCACAAAAACAGCGTATTATGTGGGACTTGAGCGCAACAAACGGGGTGTTTTATAAAGGCGTTATATATGAAAAGTGCAGGGACCGAACAAAAAAAGCGTATTACACGGGATAGCGTAATAAGCGGGCGCGTCTTATCGAGGTTTTACTGTATACACATGCTCACATAATGAAAATGGCATTGGCACTAAACACTTCACACAAATAATTAAGCACAGCTCAGAAACTAAAGAGCATACATCTACCCTCATACGCCAGCCAGTCTAGCACTGAGACCACCAACAGGCAACTGCGTCATCAGCGTGTTGGTCACAAGGTCACCTGGGAGCGGGAAGCGGCAACTCTCCGCGACAGTTAAAAGATATTCCCTGTATATAATGGAGGATGAAAGGAACTGGCTTCCCTGTCTCACTATATCTAACTTAGTTGCCTCATGCGTGTCTTATTGGCATCACTTCTGAGATTCCAACCTGTTTTCAGACACTAAACTACGACTATAATGTTGAACAGTAAGCATGCTTCCATGCTTAGCTTTCACTTTTCCAAATTGTTTTATGTTGGGGAAGCAATCACTTTTCAGTGTCAGTAATTTGTAGATATCCAAATATCATTGGTTTGCAGTTCTTTAAATTTGTCATTGAAGACTTCTACAGTTTTCATGGTTTGTGCGACTGTTTTGAATGGATGGTTCTGCTTCTTAGTATATTTTTCGATGTCCAATTGGCGAGTGGGCATCAATTTTAACTTCAGTGTTGTGAATATGTAATTAATAAAAGTAGCCGATTTTGGGATTTTCAAATAGTGAGTTTTGGTAAGATCGAGGATCATTGACAGGTTAAATTTGGTTTGTTCAGATTTGGTATGCCATTCATTTATTTTGGAAGAAATGTAGATAACATTATAGGCTTACAGAAAGCGAGAGTTCGAGGAGTCAGTGACATTAAGTTTGGTTTGTTCATAGTATGCTTTGCATATATGCTTTTTGATAGAAAAGTACATAGATGTAGGCCTAAGTGTAATAAATTGTGCTATGTTTGTGAAAAATAAGTTTGTACTTTTTTTTTTTCTTAGAAATGATCCATTTTTAGCCATTTTTTTAAATTTGGAGTTTGTAATATTTCATAGATTCTATGAGATTCCTCACTAATATTAACAGCATCAAAATGACAATAGAAGAAAAAGCACTGATTCAATATGAAAAACTTATCAGATTACCAGGAAACAATTGGCATTCATACAGTCCTCTCTCTAGATTGAAAACTCAAAAAAGTTTCATATCCATTGTTCAAGAATTAAAACAAAATCAATATCCCGAATTTAAAATAAAACTTACAAATTAAACCAAACCCTTTAACTCTATTAAATATAGAATATAATCTAAATTTAACAGAAGAAATACTGAAATCAGAAGTAAACACTGAAATACTGAAACAATTGTCTTTAGAGACAATTAATATTAGGTACCCTCCGACAAAACTGGCTTCATTTATACACCGACGGATCCTTGAACTCCAGAGAACAAGGTGCCGGTGCAGGCGTTACATGCTGTCTCTTCTCACTTTATAGATCTCTTGGATATGAAACAACAAGTTTTGAAGGAGAAATCGTTGCAATAAGTGAAAGTCTCAGGAATCTTCTATTTCACATCAATAAATTTAAGAATGCAATTATATTGTCAGACTCCAAAGCAGCTATTCTATCAATAGTCTCTAAACACACACCTTCATCTCAAACAGCAGAAATAACTAAAATGCTCTCTCAATTAATATCACTCAATAAAAGAATTGTATTCCAATGGATACCATCCCATTGTGGAATCCTGGGAAACGAGAATGCGGATGCTTTAGCAAAGAAGGGCAGCACTGCTACTTACAGACCTGTTACTAAATCTACGTATTACTCTGTGAAAAGATTTATTAAATCTACATAGACTTCAACAAACAAAATTTGATAACACAATCCCATGGGAAAAAATGGAACTCTCTGCATCAAAATCCACAGTTAATTCCCGATTTACCACGAAAATCGTCTGTAGCTGGATTTAGATTGACAACAGGCCATGATTCTTTGGCCAAACACCTGGATAGAACTGGAATATATCACGTCCCCTAACTGTCCATTGTGCAACTCAAACCAAGAAATGGATTCGGAACACCTCAAAATCTGTGCTTCAGTGGCTGGCCATGATAATATCTTTGAAAAATATTGGAGTGCAAGAGGTCAAATGACTTTGTTGTCAAACACCTGGCATTAGACAACAACAACAAATTTAAACTGTGTTTTCCACCATTTTTCAGTAATTTTCATTTCCGAAAAACCATGAAATATGACCTTTTTTTTTTTAAATAAAAAAAAACAAACAAAAAAGAGATTGTCATGGCATGCTACAGTTTTGCCATTTCTAGATATATTTATTGGAGCAATAGGCCATTAAACTTGAACTATGCAGTTATATTTAATGCCACATGATCTTGTATCTTGTTTATGTTTATGTTAAGATCAGTCCATTTCATTGTAATTTAATGCAGATGTTATCACCATTAAAAGGATGTAGGCCGATGTCTTGGCCGTTGATGTAATTTTGAGGTAACAAGTATGATTTGTGGTCTGGGTGTACGTCGAATCCTGCTATTGCTGATTATATGGTTGCCCCCCCCCCCCCCCCGAGGTTTTCCTTCAACTGTAAAACAAGTGTCAGACAATCCCATGGCGAAACCTCGGACTCATCTTGCTAAATATGATTTCGTTATCACCAATTCCATCTAGCTGGATAATTGTGTAGTTGTTTTAAAGTCTTTAGTAAACAATTCGATAAAATCTTTGTCGCTTTGAAGTTGTGCACCCTTGATTTGAATAAGTATGGTCTAGTCATATTGTGTTATTTTAGTAAAATGGCTGAAACTGTCAGACTGGATTATTGTTGAGTTTCTTCATTTGTTGGTTCTGAAATTAAACTGATAAGACTTCAGTAGATTGAACACATGATGAGAGTACTGTTAATTAAGTAAAATGAAGTGTCGTGGAAATAGTCTACAAAGAAAGGATAGTAAGTTAGACAAGACTGTAATTGATACAGTGACTGGAAGTTTACATTTTAATATTATACATGAATGAATGATCGTATTTATTTATATTTTTTTAATCAATTTAACATCTATTTGTCCAATTTTAATGTAGCCTATGTTTTTCTCCTGATTATGAAGGTAAAATGTGCAAACTTCGGCAAATATTGGTCAAAGCATGTAGTTTTGTATAGAGAATATACATACATACCCACATTTACTTTTATATACAGTAAAACCTCGTTAATGCGATCTTTCTTATAACACTGTCCTGTTCATTACCCTCCTTTTGTATGGTCCTGGACATATATACAGGGTGATTCACGAGGATTTACCATCCATTACAGAGCTTATTTCCGAAGATATTCTGAGCAAAAAATGTCATATAAACATTTGTCCTAATCTCAATATATTCAGAGTTACACTAATTTGAAATTGTTTGTAAAATATCATTAGTCTTGAGTGTTAAGGGTAAAAGAATATTACAGATAAAGAATGAACTGTTCAGGAGTATCATTTCTTTAATTAGCTAATATTCTGAAGCTAAAAATGTGTTATGAATTCCATAGTTCCTTCGTACAGATCTTCTTCTTCTTTTTCTTCCGATTTTAACTAAATTACATTTTTTACGCATTTATCACAACAATTACAAATCACGTCAATCTTGTAAATTCTTCAAGACTGTACATTAGGATGCATAATTAAACTGTAAAGAATCGAGTTCCTAAAGTCGTTTGATTTGGTCATTCCATGTCAAAGGACCCTTTATGCAAAAAATTAAAATATTTCAAAGTAATTGTAATATCCATATTTCTAGAATAGATGAACCTTTATACCAGATAAATTTAATTTTATGAAAATATTAAATTATTTAATGTCTATGCATATTTGACTTTAGCATTAATAGTATTGCTGACAATAGGGAAAACACGCCTCATATGTTGCCTGCTCTGATCATCTTTGCTTGTCTTCTGATTTGTTTTTGCGTGAGAAACTTGCTGTATAGATGTTCTACAATCTACTCTGAAATTTTGGAGCAAGGTGAGTTTTTCAAGTGCATAGGACTAAATTGACTATGCTTCTGTCTGTGCTTGCTTTTACATGAATGTTTGTAACAGTGTTTTGAAGTTTGTAGGCTATGTGTTTATTTTTTTTTTAATTAATTTGAACAGCAGTGGTATTTTTTTGTAAATAAAAAATATCTATATCACATTGCTGTTAATAAAAGTATGTAATCTTAACATGCCTCCAAGTGTCACACCCGCAACATTTTCAAATTAGAATTTATATGGAATGTTAATGTTCCTCAGCAACTTCTATTATATCATCTTAAAAGTATACATTTTATTTATATCATATTCATAATCCAAGAGAACAGGATTGTAATACAATCTTCACTTGCGTGAGTAGGAGATGTATCATTTCGTCACACATGCAACAAAAATTGACATTTTATTTTTGTTAATGTATTCTTCTTAAACTCAAAATTTCATAACTGAATTAAGTAGTTGATGATTCATATAATATATGGAAATAAAAATGTTAGCTCTTAAAACATTTAATCTACAGCATCTATTGTAAATGAATTTGCTGTCAAAATGTCACAAACGCAACTGTGGAATGACCCATTTGTAACAATTTTTCTGATAAGTGCGTAAGAATGATGTCATTTTTAGTTAAAAATTGAAAAACAAAATCTGTACAAAGCAACTGACAATACATTTTTAGCTTCAGAACATTAGCCAATTAAAGAAATGATACTTCTAAATAGTTCATTCTCAATTTATAATATTCTTTTACCCTTAAAACTAAAGAAAAAAGGTATTTTACAAACAACTTCAAATTATTGTAACTTTGAAAATATTGAGATTAGGATAAATGTTTTTATATGACATTTTTTGCTCAGAATGTCTTTGGAAATAAGCTCTGTAAGTGACGGTAAATCCTCGTGAATATATAATCCTGCATAATTTTATCCTCTTGCAATGCTTCCAAATTCCTCTTGTACTGTAGGAAGCTCACGAAATCAGCCCTGGTAGGAATGTGGAGTATTGTCAATCCTATATGCAGACAACAGCCAGCATAACGCTACTCTTTCTTGCTCGCAGAAAATGACATACTGACACACTACTAACTACATTACAATGTGAAAACATTCAATCAACTTTTAAAATATAAACTAACAGTTTCAACTTTCACAACACATCCGCACAGAGCTAGTCTCAAACTGTCTGATATTTTCAGCCACAGTATAATTAAACATCATGTGCTGACAGTGATGTCATCTGTTTAGTGTCATATCTTATCTCTGGTCAGTTCTAGGTAGAGTGGTGCTCCATTCATCAATACTTCCCCGCACCACACCTAATTAAAATATATCTAGCAGAGACTTTCTCGTAAGCTCTCCACAGTGTTTTTTTTTCGGATCGGAAATGAGTAAAAGATTCTGTACAAAAAGTGGAAACCTATGTTTTAAAAGCACAGTGAAGAAATATTTTGCTTTGACTTTACTGCGGGTCATTGCACTGTGATTGTGAGAAAGAAATTTCACTGTCTACCTGAAAAACCCCTCTGGTTAGCACTGTCAGAAGTTGTATTTATCGGTACTTTTCTTTGAATGAAAGGATTTTAACATCAAAATCTCCCTGTCAATGTACTCTTGTTTCTGTAAAATGGAGTAACCTTTGAATTCTATGGAGTGTGAAGTAAGTTTGATAGTGTAGAATGGCAAAGTGGAAATCTCTGTAAATGAAAAATGACTTTAGTGTTGCACCTAGTGGTGTAACAAGTTAAGTTATCTGTAGTTTCTTGAACCACATAGAAAATGTTATTATTCATAATAGCAATACAAACACATTGCAAACAGCAATCAATTTTTTTTGTGTGAAATGAGCTGTTATTTGCATTTTGCACTGCAACGAGTGCACAATAATGTTGCCTGTGAAGTGGTGTCTATTGTTTTATCCGTTTCCTAAATCATTTCCTGTCTATACTGGTGCCCCGCTTATGCTGCTTTAAGGTCATAGTTCCTTGACGAGCACAACAAATACATGTCCTGTCAAAACAGACTGATTAGAGTACAGGACAGATGTGACAGCTCAATTCTGTCAGTGATGCGAAGATATATAATCCAGCTATGTCTAGCTAAAAGGTCACTGGGCACCTTGTATGCAAAAGTTATGAGAAGTAGAATCATATCAATTTAAATGTTTCCATTTTTACTTTTGTCTGTATTTTTTCACAGAATACATTTCAAACTCCGAAATAATGACAGACTTATAATTTTGATTTTATTATTACAGAACCACACATCTTGCTGTTCAAGAGAAAGATAACATCACCACCACCAAAAGATGCCTACTGATGCTTATATACTGGTTGTACCGTGTTTGTAAATATGTTTATAGTGAAGGATGGGGATTAGATTAGTTATGTGTATTCTTTTAAATTCAGTTGCCATAATGCAGGAAAGTAGGAAGCTCAATATTTTGTTAGTAGCAGAATCAATTCTGGAGGTAGAAGTAAGGAATTATAAATATGTGTATACGTGATATTATTTTTATGATATTGTGGAGGAAGGATGATCATAATTTCGTGTCTTCGACTTTTTCTGTGCTCTTTATGAAACGTCTTAATGGGAAGATATTTTTGTTACTTTTGCTCAAGCAACAAATACGATACAATCAAAAATATTCTTCTGCTCTTCTTCCTCTCTGAGGTATGCCTTTAATATACCGTGTGCCTTTTTGGATAAATGTTACAACTCAAATGATTGTTGCATTTATTTTCTAGTACTGTTACCCTGTTGAAGTTACATTAAAAACAACTGTTTCCCAGGCATTTTCTTGAATTCTGTGATTAATATTGAACATTGTGTTGGGGGAATTCAACAATTTCAAATTTCTTACAGAATTATTTGTACATGCCTAATGTTACATGTGAATATCATCACAATTTTTGTGTGCGTTTTCTGATTAAAAGTTTTTAATGTGTTAATATGCTAGCAAATTTTTAATCTTCATGGATGAAAGTCGAAGATTGAATAAATTCAGTATTATGGAATAGAATGTGCATTTTTCTTGAAATCCCCATTTTTCGTTACATGTACATTTCACTTCATGCTTTACAATATATTTCTGCTTATGAGTCTGGTTACTATACTGACCCGAAAATCGGAAACTTCATGCAAATTAATGTCAGATGATCTGAAAGCTTGAAAACCAGGATTATGAATCTATTGTTTTATATATGAGAAGTAATAAACGTTAATAATGAAGCATTTAGACAAATGATGTATCAATTTACTATAATGTGATATACCTTAGTTTACCAATTTCAAAATTGCTCATAGTATCCTGAGTTATTGATGTCATGATGGACTTCCGTGTGTTAACCGTGTCACAAATAGTAGCACAGATATCATATCAGATTATAATATGGATTATTTATTATAAGTTATGTTGGATTTCAGTAGTGCACAGAAAATTACACTGTAAAGAAGAAAGCAAATAGCCTCCAATCACAGTTGTTCAGTAAAAGTAGTTGATTTCAGAAATTCAGAAAATAAAATATGTAAAATAATTTCGTAGCATAAATGTTCACTAACAGTATAAGTTGGAATTGTAATGGGAATGTGTAGTGAAGGTGAAATGAATATAACTTCTAGTGGAGCATAGACTGAGAATATTGCTGTAGGTAATTTTTTACTATGAATCTTGTTATTGGAGACCACATTGAAGTGTTGTATAATGTTAGACAATTATGTAAGGAATTGTATTTAAAGTTAGTGAAATATTAATATATTTTTTATGGAAAAAATGTCATAAATTCTAAGTAGTAGGTTTCACTATAGCAACACAGTGTTGGTATTTATAATCTTTATTAGAAAATGAAATGTCCATTTGTTCATTTTGTAAAACAGTTTTAGTATAAAAAATATAAAAGTATAAAAAAAAAACTTGTTAATTATTTTGGTATTTAACCCTTTGTCTGGTATTTGAAATCTTCTCAAATGTCTTTCGAAGTTCAATTTGAACGAAATGCACAAAATATGGGACTTTGAAGTTTTCATGTAGCTGCCATCCTGAACTTGCCAGCTGTTACAATAAATTGTCTACTATGGAAAAGACTTTCCATATGGTTGTAATGCATAAGGATTCACCATTATTAATAATTATATGTCTTAAAAATAAGTACAGCATCAGTTTACACAGATTGTGATTTTAAATTTACATTCTGTTGTGGAATGTAGAAAAGGGGATAGGATTTATGTATGGTAACATTGGTTCTTCATACAGGTTGCATTAAAGGGTTTAAAGCAGTTTTATGTATATTCAAAATGGAGATACGAGGTTTAGTGCAAAATAAGATGCACATTGTGTAGAGTATGCAGGCCATGTGTTAACATCTTTACTGTCCATTTTTAAGTTATTTTTAGGTAATTCCTTTGCTACATTGTTATGATCTACTTTAAGGTCTATCATTTTAATGGAAAATGTACGTTTTTACAATGAAAATACAAATGTATACAATAAGACTCCTAACTTACATATTATATACATCTTTTAAAGGGGTAGGAAGTGGGATATTAATGTTGCATTTGGCACTTAACGTTGTTTTGTCTTATTGCTTTATGTAACTTCTTATGATAGTTCATAATTAGCTTGGAAATTCATAACAAAACTTAGATCTTCTATATCAAGCATTGCAATCCCTTGTAGAAAGAAACTGTTGTTTTTCTGTTCATTCAGGAAAGAGAGATGTTCTTTATGATCCATGAGGATGGGGAGGTCGGCTGTGGTCAATATGTACTTCTGACCGTAGTCGTGGAGGTAGTTCACGATAGATTGCCTCTGGTACATGATCTGAAAGTAAGAGATATTACAGGTAGAATTTGACAAGTCTTTGGCTTACAGGTAATTTTCGGAATTCAAGATGAGTAGGGAGATAAGCACATTGATGGCTAAGTGATGATACCTCGTATCTAAATTTGCAGGTGAATAAAAAAAAAGTTTTGAAAATTAATTTTTCTCAAAATTGACATATTTTTTATATATGTTTCTGCTTTCCAAGATTTTCTACGCGACAAATTATTAGTTAACTTTCCAATTTTATGAATATAACAATAATAATAATGTAGTTAAACAAAATGACAATTTTTATAGATACAAGGTATCGCTTATTACCATTTAATACGAGAAAAATTCGTTCTGGCACCCGGAATCGAACCCAGGGCCTCTCAGCTCTGTGAGCTGAGTGCTCTTTCCAACTGAGCTATGCCGGGACACGATCCACGGCGCCGGCCGAACCCCCTCGTAATGTTTTTATGGCCTTACTACCTGCATTTGAGACGATACACGTCATGTATATGCAGGAGCACACATATATATATATATATATATATATATATATATATGCGCCTTTGTGGCCATATTCAACAACAGTTTGTAACAACTGTTAACAGTTAATACATCAATATTCATTAAGTATGAGGTGTCGCCCACCTCATTGAATATTACAAGTCTACTATGAAGTAGCCAATGTGTATTATTACCATTTAATACGAGAAAAATTCGTACCAGCACGGGGAATCGAACCCAGGACCTCTCAGCTCTGTGCGCTGAGTGCTCTTTCCAACTGAGCTATGCTGAGACACGATCAACAGCACCGGCCGAACACCCCTCGTAATGTTTTTTCTCATATTAAATGGTAATAATTCACATTGGCTACTTCATAGTAGACGTGTAATATTCAGTGAGGTGGGCGAGACCTCATACTTAATGAATATTGATGTATTAATTGTTAACAGTTGTTACAAACTTGTTGAATATGGCCACAAAGTCATATATATCTATATATATATATATATATATATGCTCCTGCATATACATGACATGTATCTTCTCAAATGCAGGCAGTAAGGCCATAAAAACATTACGAGGGGGGTTCGGCTGGTGCCGTGGATCGTGTCCCGGCATAGTTCAGTTGGAAAGAGCGCTCAGCGCACAGAGCTGAGAGGTCCTGGGTTCGATTCCCGGTGCTGGTACGAATTTTTCTCGTATTAAATGGTAATAATACAGATTGGCTACTTCATAGTAGACGTGTAATATTCAATGAGGTGGGCAAGACCTCATACTTAATGAATATTGATGTATCACTTAGTCATTGATATCTAGGAGGTACAATTTATTTCATTATGTAATAAGTAGAACTTGGATGTGAGGCATTTATAATACTTAAAATAGGCTGACAAGAAAGGAAATTAAAAATATAAAAACGGCACTTGAATTTAAAAAAGGAGGGGGCACAGTAGGCAGGCAGAAATGTAATTGAGAACATGAAAAAGCACGGTAAGTTTATAGAAAAAGACATAATATATTTTATCAGCTAATTTATATAATATTCATGCAACACACTTTGTCATTGGTTGCACATTACCACAAGGGACATTTTCTATTGGATAGAACAGTTTTCATACAGAAAAATATCGTTCTACATAAACTGATGTAACTGTAGAATGTTTGAAGCAAGCCATTGTAGACTGATTTCTGTCTACCACAACTGTAGTATTATTTTCATTATTTGGGAGATCCTGATTGAAAATCGGGTGTGAATTCAAGTGGAATTTATGGTGGACAAAGTGAGTGTTGCAGGCACTGCCTGTTCCTGCTTCAAAGGATTGTTGCAACCATCTCTATTTTGGATGTCCCAGACTTCTCTGGCTGGCTCTTCGCTATATAAATGGTAATATTACTGTTAGGCTGTTTCTTTAAATGTTTCTTCTGTTTATTTTGTATTCTATTATTTTAAAACAATGAAGTAATATATAACTTCATGTTGCTTCTAGAGAAAAGCATTTGGAGTCTCTGGATATTAGGCAGAAGCAAGCTCAAATATGGTTTTATTATAATGACATAATATTTTATTGTAAGTACATATATGAAGCCAGAGTCTGCATATTTAATGGCGATTTTAATTCTATCTCAGAGTACTTACCATTACATCTGTACACGAGATCTGACCAAATAATCATCTCCTGTGAGAAACAGAACACCCCAAGACGTCCTCCCTTCAGTGTGGAATCGTAAATATTCCCTGAGTCAGCCACCATACTTTCACCTTCAAATATCCTGAGTCGGATCAACCCAATCTTAGGTCGATGCAGCAGCAACCATCTGTATGCTACCTTCTCCTTCCATCCAACATTTCGTGGATCTTTCCATAATAGCTTCACCTGTACAAACATTCAAATGTAGTTTTTTTATTTTAATTTAGGAGTTTTTTATGTTCACTGTAAACTTCTACACATCAGTCAGCAAGAAATCTATATTTTTACGTAAACAGAAATAACAAAATCCCTGACCTTTTTGTTAAACAGGAAATATAATATGGTATATTTCTTATAACTACAGTGGTTTATAGTGGAGCTTCAATTATTTGTCATTGTTAGTTTGTTCTATAAATTTTGTGATGATTATCAAAACAAATCGTTTAAAGCCATGTAATAGCGACAATTTATTCTGAAATGTATGTATGTATCCAATGCCTACCCACTTCACTTTTATGTGATTCGGGTTCCATATATTGCAGATAGATGGCAGGACTGTGACCATTTTTCTAATTTGTTCTGTAATAAAACTGTATTATATGAGCCTCTTTTTTTGAGTTGTAACTTTCAACAAAATTATGCATTACAAAAAATGTATCTATGTGGAATGTCCACATAGTGCACATGATCAATCACATCCAATGTAATGCTTCAATGAGATGGTTCCGACGTCTGACTCCACATTCTTCTTTTAACATCATGTCATATACACCTCATCGATACGAGTGACTGATTAACAAACATACAGAATGCCAATACTTGCATTCTTTTAAAGACCTCTCTTCTGAACATGGCATCACTCATGGGTTTAAGTTTAAATTTTAAACTTTTGATTATCAATCTGTGCATTTTACGATTGAATCTGGTTATATAACATCAATAGTTTCAAATAGTGTGGTCATCTTTAAAATACTATTAGTTTATAAGCTTTACAAATGTTTTATTACATGTTAAAATGATTTTGAACCACATCTTATATAATTTTACATTGTTTTTATACATATTTTTAACTTAGTTTATAATAAGCACACATGTCTGTTCTTGTATTTCACCTATGCTCAATTTGTTAATTTATGTCTCATCTACCTGAAGATGATTAAAAAAAATCGAAAATATTAGTGGACATTATAACCTTGTAATGTGAAATAACAGAAAATTATTTCTGTATTAATTGATGAGTTGTAGACTGAAACTATAAAATAATATTACTATACAAACTCCAACTTATCTGAAATTTTAACCTCAATATGACTTTCAAACTTAGAAATGAAGTTCCTATGATTATTGTTGGGACACTAAACAAAAAAAAAATAATGCAGTCTATATGTTTAAATGATAACAATATTGAGAAAGGAAGTTAGAATTTATAAAACAGTTATATTACCAGTTGTTCTATATGGTTGTGAAACCTGGACTCTCACTTTGAGGTAGAAACAGAAGCTAAGAGTGTTCAAGAACGAGAATAAGGTGCTTAGGAAAATATTTGGGGCTAAGAGGGATGAAGTTATAGGAGAATGGAGAAAGTTACACAACGTAGAACTGCCTGCAATGTATTGTTCACCTGACATAATTAGGAACATTAAATCCGGACGTTTGAGATGGGCTGGGCATGTAGCACATATGGGCGAGTCCAGAAATACATACAGTTTGTTAGTTGGGAGACCGAGACATAGATGGGAGGATAATATTAAAATGGATTTGAGAGAGGTGAGATATGATGGTAGGGACTGGATTAATCTTGCTCAGGATAGGGGCCGATGGTGGGCTTATGTGAGGGCAGCAATGAACCTCCAGGTTCCCTAAAAGCTTTTTGTAAGTAAGTAATATTGAGAAAGGACACCCTTTGACAAAATCATAAGAGAATGGAACATAGAATTACCAACAAGGTTTGAAGTACAAAATAAGTAAAAAGAAATGTGGATTGTCCAGATTGAGAGATTTTTCAACCTGAGTAGAACAGATGTTATAGATGTAATCCTTGATTGCGATGATATTATTGGTACATGTAGTTTGATATTATATGACTGAAGGAACTAACTTAAATATTTGTAATCTTACATGTAAATACAGATAATTGAATGTTTTAGGTGTATTGTAATTATAACTTACAAAGGAACTTCTGGATTTATTTTCCCTTTTAAATGTTAAGTATGTTTATTGACCTTAACAATCAGTTTGTGTTAGGTAGGTTTAAAATAGCAAATCTAGGATCTAATGGCAGGATACTTGATTATTAAGGACTGAGAAGAAAATACTCCAATTTTTTAGCATTTTAACTGAGTCTATCAACCAAGTTTTATGTGAGTAACATTTACTGGTGTAGCAGACATACTGGAAAGATAACATTTAAAACCTGGATGGTAGAAACTGGTCACACTTGCCTGGTTTTCTGTGTCGCCAGTATGCCACAGGGAATTCCTCAACATCTGGCCTGGCCCAGTGTCAGAGCGAACCAATTTAAGTTGAATGCCAGGTTCTGCCACAGCTCGGAATGGAGTCGCTTGCCAGTATGTCTGGGTGTTCTTCTTCCACATGACTGTGTAGAATTTGTGATTGTCCTGGTAACTGAATAATAGAAACTATGTTTTAAAAAATGTACTAACCTAAGTGAGCAATCTATTCCTAATACAGTTGATAGCTTCTCACCAGAGGCCCAGTAATCAATTCCAGGTATATACCATATACCATGGCAACAAAGCAGTTGTGGGTTAAATGTGCTTATATTAGTTATTTTTATAACTAGGAAGTGAATTGAAATAAACATTGACCTTCAAGGGTTGTGATTGATTGCTTGCTTTGTACCACATTTCCCCTTCTGCAAAAATAGTTCCCTTAAATACAAGTTATAATAAAAAAAAATAGCCATACAATATAAAATTTTTTATATGTAGACTATTATAGCTCATAAAGTACAGGGAAATGAAAACAATTTTCATAATCTTGACATTACGAACTGACTGATACTGAATTTCTGCTGCTTTATGCCTAGTTTAAAGGATTAAAAAAAAATGCAGAGTTTGTATTTTTATGGTCAATGTCAATGGGAAAAATGGTAGAAGAAACATTTAAAAGGTACGCGAAAATGCGTTCTTGCTAGAGAGTTTGGGGCTGAGAAGAACTGAATATGTGAGCTCTTACTTCGAAGGCTTTAATTTGAAAAAATACCGAAACTTGTGTGGGGAGGGAGATGTAGATCTGTGGCCTATTTCTTTTATGGCTCATCTTGACATTTGTCTTAGCACCTTAGGAAAACCACAGACAAGATGAGTTATTCCAATTTGTATGAACATAGAATTTTATGTGTATGGTTCAGTTGTATAGTTGCTTATTAGAGGACAGTGGTTCGATTCCAAGTAGGATTTTTGAGCTTTCTACACATAACACTTATGGAACAGATTTTCTGCAATTAGATTTATCTTGCCACTCTCTGTTCCATTATTGCCTTAACATTGTCTCTGAATAGACTAGTTAAAAAGAGAATTCTCAATGGACAAAGAAGTGAATACAATTCCTGTTACTTTATAATTTCAGTGAGAGGCAAATAACTGAAATTTAAGGGTTCTGCCATTGGACAAAAATAATTTCAGTGATTTGCAAATTGTAATTTTAGCTTTATTTCACGTCTTAGCTCGTAACTTCCTCTAAAACCAGTTATAATATTATTATAATGGCAGACAGGTCAACTTAGTACTTAATTTTAGCTTGCACATTGTAATGAATGGAGAAATTGTGGATTAATGACACAGCAGCAATCAGAGTTACCTGCCTAACATTTCATAATTGTGCGTGGATTTGAAGCAAAACTTTGCAGTACTCCGTAGGTAGTTCACCTTGCTATTATCTGTAATTTCAATTTAAAATGAAGCACAGCCTGCAAGTCTCTTAGAATAAGAATATCTCACCTGAATATAAACCCAACATAATCGTCATCTATTTCGGTATCAACAAAGAAAGTTCCTTCAAAGTCCACACCACCAAACTCATCATATCCTGCAAAAAATGTAGATATATTGAATATCTCAGAAGAAGAACAACTTCTGGTTGAAAACAAAACATATGAAACTCTTTAAAAAAGTGTAAATTAGTACTCCTCATTTTTTTGAGTTAGAGGATAAGCTTATAACCTTCGTCTTTTAAAAATGTTTATTGATTTTTATAACTATTTAGAATTTGTTGAAATGTTGTTTTAATAAAATTGTGTCCAGTAATTATTATTTAATTGTAAATAATTTATTCTTCAAGTTTGTTGTTTGATACAGTCCACGTCACCGTTTTTGGCGTGTGAAATAAGTAATGGGAACATTAAGTGCTAGTGTACTGTAGTCAGTCTGACAATTGTGTTTGGAAAATGGCTGATGTGACGTGTATAGGAAGTGGTACCATTCTCAGCTGCAATAGCAACATGCTCACAAACTGAGCACTATACTTTAAGGGACATGCCAAAAATGCTGGCACCAGCTGTAACGACCTTATAACATTTTCCATTAATTGTTTAGTCTGACACTCGAATATTCATCTTCTAAGATGACTTCTGCAACGGAAATTCTTATTTCCCAATGATGGTTAGCAGAAATGGCAGATAAATTTTGTCTCTTGCCCTCATATAGGTTTCTTTACTTGCTGTAAATTTACTATGTGGTATACCTGTTATTACTTATTTTTCAAAAGGAGACCATTTTTAGAATTTATATTACCTTGAAATATTCAACATTCTTCAGTTGAGACCTCAGACTGAACAATCGAAAATAAGTTTCTTTTTCTAATACAGAATACAATAGTGTGGACATTTGTACCTACCTACAGCCAGTCCTGGGTCACTGTTCATTGTTTGCACTATTTCAGCTCCCTTGTTGTAAATCACCCAGTTAGGGTCAATCTGAGAGTCACCTTCTGGATCTAGCACAACAGTTTGATAGGTTCTGAAAAAGAGTAATATTTTTTACTTATTCATTATCACTGTATTATCGTATCATGGTCTCAGAATAGTCTTTGTTAAAAATGAACGCTAAATAAATAATTATCTTTTTACTATATGTTTGTTTCTACAGAGTTTTTGACACTTTGCAAGCACCGTGAACATGTGCACATCAACTTTACTATGTGTAAAATTGTTGTATACATGCTCATGATGGTTTCAAACCATTGGAAACTGCTGTAGAAACAAACCTAATATCATCTATTTGACTCTAAATATCTTCTGTAATTAAAATTAAAAAAAAAAAAAAAAAAAGAAGCAAATTACTACAACATTATTGGCATAATGCTTATAAAAAGTTAATTGAATATTGTTACTTTTCAGTTGTGGATAGTAGCTTCAATACAAACCTGAAATCAGTAGAAAAGATTTTAGAATTATTGGGGCAGTTGTCCAGATAGTTGGGAACTGTGTCATTATCGAAGTCATGTCTGCAGACGTCACCTATTCCATCATCTGAAATACACACAATGAGTTACACACGCTCACTTTATCATGTCACATTTATTATATTCAAAATTGGAAATGAGAGAGCTGACATGTTAGCAAAAGAACAATGAAAATAAAAAATTGCTGTGATTACAATTTCAAATTAATCAGTGAAAATAATTCTAATTGGAGAAAAATTCTCAAGGATTCCAGATTGATAACTGAAGGACAGGAATGTGAAGTGTCACGAAACTCAATACATAGTAAATATGCATCCATAGACAGTTGCTAACCACTAGGATCGCTACTATCGCCTCATTACCGACAATGTGATATAGTACCTGCACAGTCTATTGTTCCTAGTACCCTCATAAACTCAAGCTTCGTGACTATTTACTAGACTGTGGGTACACTATGACAATTATAGGTGCTGTTTTACTAATGAAATATATGTCATAACTGAAGCACCTCATAAAAAAATTTCCTGCAGCCATATTTAGGTTGGTCACTTGATATGATTGCTTAAGCAAATATCTCTACAGGATTGGACTCTAATATCAAAATATTGGGAAGCAAGAAAGAGAATAACTTTATTTTTCAATTGAGAGCATTACATACATACCTATATGCGTATTATTACATAAACTTAGCAAGAAGTTATGTTACTGATGAAATATTGAAAAATATAATGTTTTAGAAGTTCGATCTACATGACAGATGGGCACCATGTGGCCATGCCATGTTGTCTTTAAAATAACAGTTGTTTGGGTTTCAATTCAATACATGTTTCTAAGTAAACAAATTGTAAGTGCACAAAACGCCCGTTTTTTTGAGGCTGCATTGGACCCTTTCACTATGAAGGGAGAAAAAATTCTCCTTTCGAAAAGTTACAGTGAAAGAGATCTTTCTTTCACTATTTTTTCCATCACACTCATGCGTCAGTTTAACAGAACATATGCATGCACACAAAAAATCTCATCCAGTAGCTACAGTGCCTCAGCATCACAAGGTCAACCCATGCAGGTACCTGTGTTAACCATACGAAGGCAGGTATGTTTGAAAATATTGAATTTCAAATGAAAGAAGAACATAATTTTTAAACAGACTCACGGTCACTGTCTTCCTGGTGAGGGTTATACACGAGGGGACAATTGTCCTGGTTATTAGGAATGGAGTCATTGTCCTTATCCTTGTCACACTCATCTCCTCTGCCATCATTATCAGAGTCCAGCTGATCACTGTTGGCGATGTTGGGGCAGTTGTCCTTGCTGTCCTGCACACCATCACTGTAAATTCAGTAATTTCCATTTAGCATTCTATAGCAGAATTAAGATATAAAATTATAAAAGAAAACGCGATGATCCTACTCGTATTTAGAATAGAATAAAAGAAATTGGAAAGAGCAGATTCTAGTAGTAGTGAAAATTTCAACTTTTTTTTTTTTTTTTTTTTTTTTTTTTAGGAAAATCAGAAAAATCTTCCTTTTTCAGAGTTTCATCAAAAGCTTCAATTCAAACATCGCACATGTTACTGAACAAAAATTTCAAACCTCATGATACTGGTACTGATACTTCCAACAGAATTGAAGAGATTTTGTCGAATGGTGTGAGGTATAAATATTTTAAGGATTTACCAATTATTGTAAAAGGTTAATTAGCATTTTAATAAAAAAAAAAACGGAAATTATTCCAGAAATCCCACGTAAATCTGCAGTAGCAAAATTCAGACTGCTTACAGAACACGATTATTTGGCCAAACACTTGAATAAAATAGGAATTTACACAAATCCAAATTGCCCTCTATGCAACAAAGAAGAAGAAATGACTAAAGATCATCTCATAACCTGTGAAGTTCTACCTGATGGATCCACCACAGAGAAATATTGGAGAGGAAGAACGCTAATGGCTTCATTGCCAAAGCCCGCCATTAGATAACAACAACAACCAATTATTGCAAAAATTCTTTGTCTATATTCTTAACCATAATGCTAAAGTTGAGAGAATAATTTCTTTTTATAAATTCTCAGTGGACAAAAGAGAGACAATTTCAAATAGAAAAGTATCAGTACCTATCAGTATTCGGTATAATTAGAGACATTTAAATTTTGTTGAATGTTATCATTATTTATTAAAAAACACTATTGCATGAAATAGGATCTTTAGAGGAATACTCTTGGAACTTAAACATGTAAGGTAAGCCTGAGAATTTAAGAATATTAAAAAAACTAATAAAATATTTTCTAACATAATAGCATAATTAAAAAGAATGATTTGAACACGCAATTATCTCATTCAGCAACAGTACGTTGCATTAGAGAATATATCTTAACCAAATTAGTAGGTCTAATAGACTTGTAAATTTGGAAGTGTTTAGTTAGGTGTGAATTAGTTGTAAGGCCTGTGATGCCGGAATGTGCTCTATTTTAATGATCATATGGTGACCCTCATGAAACTTCTACTGTTTTCAAAAGCAGACTTTTGGTGTTATTATCTGACCCAGACACAACTGATGTCTCTTAATGTTTAATGAGTCACTATAATAAATAGATTATGTACTGGGCCACAGGCGTAGCTCGGTCGGTTAAAGTGCTTGCCTGCCGATCCAGAGTTGCGCTTGGGCACGGGTTTGATTCCCGCTTGGACTGATTATCTGGTTGGGTTTTTTCCGAGGTTTTCCCCAACCGTAAGGCAAATGTCAGGTAATCTATGGCGAATCCTCGTCCTCATCTCGCTAAATATCATTTCGCTATCACCAATTTCATCGACGCTAAATAACCTTGTAGTTGATACAGCGTCGTTAAATAACCAAGTAAAAAAAAATTATATACCAGTTGGGCTCCACTTTCAGCCCACAGTGTTTACATAATATGTAGTTATCCTACTTGCTGGGGAGTGTACAGTGTTAACTGAAAAGTCAGGGAATGTGTTATTCCATTTTTTCTCTGAAAATAGTGGATTAGACCATGAAAGTACCGTTCCCCTGCAATATATGACAACTTTACAATGTTTCTGATTATATGAACTTTTTTATCCACTTTTCGTAGTAATAATAATTTATCTTTACTTTCAAAGTAGGCATATGTTCTAAAATCGAAAGTTTATCCAAGTTTTAAATTTGCCGCCACAAATTTATATTTTTAATTTCCAGATCTATCAACAGATGTCTGACATCAAATTACCGGTACTTTAGATATAATTACTGGAGTTACAGTTGTTTACGTTATTCACAATAAAAATGGTTAAATAATAGAAAATAATGTTTCTTGTCGTTCTAAGGAATATATAGTTATTTATACAGTATTTATGCTATTGTTGGCGCGAAAATGAATGTGCTGACAATCGACAAGCGTGTGCGTAAGTTCGTCCATTGTTGAGGACAAATGCGATTATATTTATGTTTTTATTTAGTGCGTGAGTTCAGCTATATTATAGCCTCCTTATCGTAGTGTGAATAGTGGTTTTTCCAGAGCGTTTCCTGTTTATAAGTAGCGTGTAATTTGTAATATCAATCTTAGTTCATTGTTGTATTTATGGTTCCGGTACTAACAGTTCGCGTGATGAAGGACTTCAGCTTCAAAGTAATCTAGAACCTTACAGATCAGAATTGAGAAGAGGTTCCACTGCCACTACAACAGAAGATAACGGTAAGTTAAGTGTATCTAGTTTACTTTTCCACCTGTTTTTAGCCTGAGTGTATATCGGTACTTAATGCTTTATTCTTGCAACATGGTTTATGATTGGTAGTTTTTTTCTATCGTTTTAAATTAGGAATCTATTTTGTCATGAAATAAAAGCACAAAATCTTATCAGTGTCGAATTCCTCTCAGTTTGTAAACACAAATTTCTATGGTGTATGAGGACTTCTTTGTTAGCCAACTTTGTCCGTCAGGACCTTTGTAGGTGTACCTAGTTAGTTGAAACTTTTCTGCACAAGTATTTTTAGTCTCAGTACCGTAGTTTCAATGGAGACGTTGGTCTGCAAATAACTGTTAAATCTACGACATTGGTTCATAGCTTTACTTCCTCCCCTCCAAACGAACCTAGGGTTAGGGTTAGGTCACAGTGGCTACGGGCAGGTTAGGACGACCCCTTGGCACGTCGGCCATACTGAGGCCTATTTTGCACCCCGAATTTATGAGATGAATGAGGATGAGGATGTACCAGCCCACCGGCCGCATGTGACCCACTCACCCAATGGGGGGCCTCCTATCTCCCCCTTCCCGCTCTAAGTTCACACGACCATGGTGACCAAGCAGCACAGGATCCATTCCAATGGCCCTTCCAAGATGTCGAAGTGCCCTTGGAAGTGCTCTTAAGGAATGGATCCTGGCAGAGATATTGCGGAAGGCTGGGAACCCAGGAACGGTTGCGGAGAGGACGCCCCCTCCTGTAAGGGGATGAAGACATGTGTTTAGACCTGAATATGTCTATTGAATGAGATGAAGATGAATGATATGAAATTAAATCTATAATAGGGATTTTAATTACACCATAAAACCCATTGTCTTTTGCTAGACCTAATTACATTTGCTAACTGAAGATACAGTGCTCAGTGAGGACTTAGAAAAATCTGTCACAGACTCACCTGTCCCTATCAATGTCACTGTCACAAGCATCTCCCACCAGATCGTTGTCAGAATCCACCTGGTTGGAGTTGGGAATGCGTGGACAGTTGTCACATACATCTCCAAGTCCATCACCATCAGTGTCCCGCTGGTCTGAATTCTTCTTCTTTGGACAGTTGTCGTGATGGTTGGGGACTCCTTTACAACATAATAATTAGTATTTATGTTTGCTGTCCTCAGATCTCAAAAAGTGATTCGAGATACTTAGGTACAAAATGAAATGTTATAAAATAAATACGTACCGGTAGTGAATACAGGTACAACACAAACTAATGGTATCAGTATTAAAACAATTACTACCGTATAACATAATATTATAGGCCTAATACGAGGGACATTTCATATTGATTTACACTTTCAAATTTCCCATGGTCCACCATTTGGTTTGTCGTTACAATTGCAAGTATGTAGTACATTGGTCTGCCCGCAGGTGGCAGCACGACACAGGGGAGTGTAATTCCTGCAAACTACAGCGTATTTACCAGAAATTATTCCAGAAATCCCACGTAAATCTGCAGTAGCAAAATTCAGACTGCTTTCAGAACACGATTATTTGGCCAAACACTTGAATAAAATAGGAATATACACAAATCCAAATTGCCCTCTATGCAACAAAGAAGAAGAAATGACTGAAGTTCATCTCATAACCTGTGAAGTTCTACCTGATGGATCCACCACAGAGAAATATTGGAGAGCAAGAACGCTAATGGCTTCATTGCCAAAGCCCGGCATTAGATAACAACAACAACAGCGCATTTACCCAACTGCTGTCATTAGGTGAGTGGACAGCTTGGAAAGTGATCATCAAGGACAGCACTGGACGACGTGGCTTCTGTGGAAAGAGAGTGTAAACACTGCAGATATTCACAGGCGATTGGTGGCAGTGTGTGGTGAGTATGCACCGTCACGAAAAACCGTGTACAGCTGGGTGGATGGCTGGAAACGTGGCCGCACATCAACGGAGAAGGGAACCAGTTCAGGAAGGAAAGTGACTGTGACAACGCCAGTCAACATCTCTAGAGTGGAGCAGCATATTCTGGAGAACAGGTGCATCACATTCTCGGAACTGGAGGCGGCCACAGGACTTGCCAGAATCACTCTGCACCGCATAGTGGATGAACACCATGAGATATGGAAGGTGTCTGCTAGGTGGGTCCCCAAATCCCTGACTGCAGCACACAGACAACAGCGCAAGGACATGAGCAGTGATCTCCTTCACTGCCACCAATCGCCTGTGAATATCTGCAGTGTTTACACCCTCTTTCCACAGAAACCACGTCGTCCAGTGCTGTCCTTGATGATCACTCTCCATGCTGTCCACTCATGTAATGACAACTACTGTGGAAATGCGCTGTACTTTGCAGGAACTTCACTCCTCTGTATCGTGCTGTCACCTGCGGGCAGACCAATGTAGGCCTACTTCATGCTTGCAACTGTAATGACAAGCCAAATGGCGGATCATGGATAGTGGGAAGTTTGAAAGTGTAAATCAATATGGAATGCTCCTCGTACTATTACAATACATAAACACCAAGAAAAAATGTTTCAATACAGTAGAACCCGATTATCCGTTACCCCATTAACCGATTGGCGGATTATCTGACTGTCTATTTTCGCTTTTTTTTTTTTTCAGAAATAAATAACTTATATAGAGTACTGTTTTGTACAAGTAGGTTCTACATAGGTTTTTGCTGGAGAGAGTTACTACAAGCCTTTTCGTTACACAGCATTGTCTACTGTTCGATAATATAACTTGTATATAAAATATCTTCCACGAGTGTTGACAGAAAACGTGTTGTGCTAAGTATTGAAAGAAAATGGAAATAATTGAATGGTTTGATAAAGAGAAACTGTGGCTCATCTCGCATCAAAATACGAGATTGGAGTTACAACTGCGCGATTTAATAAAATAAAAATAAGGATAAAGTGAAAAAGTATGTAAATCTACAACATGAGACCTCCTTTATTCCTGTATTCCCTGAGACAGTCATTACAAAAGGCTTCCTTGGCCCTTAAAAACCCGTCGTTGACAACCAGACTTGAATTAGTGAACTTCTGATCCACTACCCAGCGAGTTAAATACAAGACCATGGAGGAAATTACAAAATCTTTCATGGTACGGATTATCCTATTTTTTTGATCAACCGTTCAGTCCATTCCCTTCATTACCACGGATAATAGAGGTTCTACTGTATAATACCTAAGCTTAATCACAAAAGGGCAGTTGGAGACAGAAGGAGAAATCATATAATATACAGCATTAAGATGTGGATTGTATGTGGAAAAGAAGAGGAAGGTGGAAAAGAGGGAATATTGGAGAATGCTGGGTTTGTAGTGAAGGACTTACTCTTGGGCAGAAAACTATGATTGATTGATTGTTCCTATCCTTCATTATATTTGATTGATTGTTCCAATCCTTCATTATATTCATTCAGCCCAGTACTTTGAATCAACCAACCCGCGTTCTTTTTTGTTTGTTTTATTCTTGCCCTTGCTTGTTCATTGTGTATTTACATGTTCAATTTTTCTATAGATCCTCTCAAGCCAAGTTCAGTCACTTCTTATGTTCCTTCTTATACCATATCTACCACCCCTTCCTCAAATATTCTGTTTTCATTATCTGTTTGTTTTACTTTCCTTCCACGAAAATATGAGATCATAATTCTTCTGTTGTTTTTAAATTTGAATGAATTCACCGAACTTATTAAATTGAGATATGATGGTAGGCATGAAATCAGTTGACCACTGAAGATAGGCCTATGAATTAACTTAAAAGATGTGAATGTATGAAATAGAAGCAACAATAAATTCAATCTCAATCTAAATCGTACCATCATCATCCATGTCTTCATCACAAGCGTCCCCTAGACCATCCTTGTCGACGTCTTCCTGGTCGAAGTTGGGGATGGTGGGGCAATTGTCGCAAGCATCGCCCTGCCTGTCGGCGCCATCTTGGTCTGTATCCGACTGGTCTGGGTTCGCTACCAGTGGACAGTTGTCCTTTTTAAAGGAAAATAAATATTACAGTAATCAGTCAGTGATGAAATGTAGTGTGTGCCTTCATTTACAATATTGGAAGTTCTGTTAAATTGATTAGGTAATAAATAAGGAGTGCTTACAAGTGTGCATGATGGAAAAGATTGAATTTTAGGTACCGGTACTACAGTTTAAAGTTTGTCGAAAAATCTGTGGACTGTTGTGACATCGAAAAAGAGAGTTGAATTCAATTCAGTTTGTGTCTTTATTTTTGGTGGTACTTATGTAAAGCGAGATACATTGACTGTGACAAATTAAATATTGCATAGAAAGGAATTTTTACCATGTTGAGGGAAGTGTTATCTGAACACCTGAAGAAAGTGTGTTGTATATGTGCTATTAGCTAGTGCTTAGTAGTGCCATTAATTTAAATGTCAAAATAATACATATTATAGCCTACATGCACATATACATATCAGTTTTTCATTAAACAGTTTCTCTAGGTTCAATTGTCTTTATATCCATATTAAATGATATCCTATTATTAGTTGCCTTTTGTTAAAAGAAACAACTGATTAATATCATTATATATTTTCATATATTATTGTTTTCTTTGGGAAACGATATGATTAAGGATATTTAATTATGACAAAAGAATTAGTTACCAGTACCATATCACATTAACACCACCAATGCACCTTGTTTATGCTATAGGCTACCAGATAATTCCACCAAATGACTAGGAAAGTGTGATCTATAGACAGTTTTTTAAATAATAAATCATATCTATTTTATTTATCGAGCAATAGTTATGGTAATTATGTCAAAGAATAATACTGTACAGAATACTTTCTTGCAAAATTTGAGAATTCTAATATATTTATGTAGGTGCAGTAATCCATTAAACATTATGGTTCATACTTACTCCAATTGAGCTTAAAGTAAAGGAAGAACAGAATTTTTAGTGCTGTTTACCACTTACCGGTAATTTTGAATTCGATTTATAGGAAATAATGACAATAATTCATGAGCTGTGAAAAAGACTCTTCGATCTGCTGACGTAACATTGTGGAATACATAATGACATTGTATATCAAAGTAAGAACTTATAAAACTGTTATTAGACCCATATTATAACGCAAAATAAGACGGAAACTAGTGAAAAAGAATAATTGTTACGGTAAGGTCTTTGAAATTCAAAGCATTATGATCAGGATTTGAAAGTCAAAATTTCACAAAATACCAAGTGAAGAACTAAGAACAATGTGGAAAAGACCTTACGATTTGTGCAGGCATAAAAAAAGAGGAATGGAGTAATAACATAAATACTGTATATTCAACGTTGGCAGTTTGGTAAAAACCGCAAGAGATGCGGACAGCCATTGGAGGACGTAACCCTGAAATATCTTGAAAGAATGGATGGAAAATGAGACATTATCGTCCAGCAAGCTTTGACATATTATGAGACTTGAGACTTAACTGAAAAAATTGGACTAGTCAGACATTCAGAAATGGAGAAGGAAGCAGAAAAAGAAGTTAAGGTCATCATTGTTAAGAGCAAAGAGATGAAATTCGATTTGTCTTATTCAATGTTAGAAGCACTGTTGAAATTCTTTGCAGGAAGAGAATATTTTTTTATTGTATCACAATATACCGTATATGTTCTTTGTTATATTTAATGTCAATTATAGTATCAATATTATGAGTTAATTTTTATGCCGTCTACTCACTGGGCTATTGAGAATTCCATCATCATCAGCATCTGGATCACAGATGTCCCCAATGCCGTCCCTGTCAGCATCTTCTTGACCCGAGTTGGGTATTCCCACACAGTTGTCCTGAAAGCAACACAATGTGTAAACAACTTGGGTACTAGTATATGTCTGTATGGCTACGAATCTGAGTAAATTATGTAAAAAAAAATATTGCAGAGAAAAAGATTGTTAGTACATAATATTTTTCTCCTTTCCAATTATTTCTTATAATCAGAGATGTGAAAATAAAACATACATAGAAAACATTACCAAACATCGTAAGATGAAGATTACATTATATTTATTTACCGTATGCATCTAATGCCCAGGATTTAACAACAAAGTCATTATCTTTCAGAAAATACTATTAAAACCCAACATAACGCCAGAATATCATCGTTATAATGCAGTTGCTTCATTTTGATTGGGAAATGAACACTATTTGGTAGTAGGCCTATATCTATTGAAATAAATTGCACAATATTAAAAAAATATTCAATCACATATATGAAATGAAGTTTCCTTACATAAAACTTATTGCACCCAAAATAATTTCAACAATGTGGAGCATAACAAAGGGGAATCGCCAATTGCATGTCGGAAAATTCATTAACAAGTTGACAACTCAGCCTTATATTATACAAAACAATATCAGTTTTAGAATACAACAAATAGTGAAAAAGAATTAACACACAAAAACTGTCCTTCATACAAGTTTTTCTGCCTTTTTTGTGGGCCTTTGGAATCTATCATGATGTTATAGAATGTATTCTATCTTGATTAAGTTATGCTGACCTGAGTTCCCCACCAAATTAAAAATCCTGGACCTTACACTGATTACAAATGATTGAATTTTGAGTAAAATTGTGGAATATTTACTTTTTACTCTTACTTACTTACTGGCTTTTAAGGAACCCAGAGGTTCATTGCCGCCCTCACATAAGCCCACCATTGGTCCCTATCCTGAGCAAGATTAATCCATTCTCTATCATCATATCCCACCTCCCTCAAATCCATTTTAATATTATCTTCCCATCTACGTCTCGGCCTCCCCAAAGGTCTTTTTCCCTCCGGCCTCCCAACTAACACTCTATATGCATTTCTGGATTCGTCCATACGTGCTACATGCCCAGCCTATCTCAAACGTCTGGATTTAATGTTCCTAATTATGTCAGGTGAAGAATACAATGAGTGCAGTTCTGTGTTGTGTAACTTTCTCTATTCTCCTGTAACTTCATCCCTCTTAGCCCCAAATATTTTCCTAAGCACCTTATTCTCAAACACCCTTAATCTCTGTTCCTCTCTCAAAGTGAGAGTCCAAGTTTCACAACTATACAGAACAACAGGTAATATAACTGTTTTATAAATTCTAACTTTCAGATTTTTCGACAGCAGACTGGATGATAAAAGTTTCTCAATCGAATAGTAACAGGCATTTCCCATATTTATTCTGTGTTTAATTTCCTCCCGAGTATCATTTATATTTGTTACTGTTGCTCCCAGATATTTGAACTTCTCCACCTCTTCAAAAGATAAATTTCCAATTTTTATATTTTCATTTCGTACAGTATTCTCGTCACGAGACTTTTTACTCTGCAATGGAAAATATTTATATACACACCATAAATCCACATGTTAATAGAGACACTGTATGAATATATAGAAGGATGCACCAGTGAATTGTAACATCAAGAATAACGTTGTTTTTCCATACTGAAAATTTGAACTTGGAGCATGATCTCACCTTCCTGCACTTGCTGTCACGACAGCCCAGGTCGTAGTCAGGCCAGCTGTCCAGGTCGCGATCTGGTCCACATACTTGTCCATCTCCTGCCCATCCGATCTTACACTGCACAGACAATAAATCTCATCATAATTCTGTATCTGATAGGAAACAATTCAGGAACTTTCTTCGGAGCACTTTTCCTTAAGATTTAGCTCCTGGGTAGTATGTGGTTCTAAGACAGCAAGGGAATGACTGAAAGCTCTTTTAAGGATGTCACAAGACAGCTCTTACTGACAAGCCAATGTACCCCTAGAAACTTATGCATAAGAATGAACTTTTGATTCAGTCGCCATGTGTAAGCTTCATGGGCTAGGAAAGGAAACCAATTTACATGTAATATTTGAATACGTATAATTTAGCCATAGATTATATTAATAATTGTTTGGTTTCATAAATCTGGAATAACAACACCTCCACCCCCTCTATCTTCACGAAACAGATTAAAAATTTTGTAGCCAGCAAATTTGTAAAATTTTAAAATATCATCAATCTGAAAAGATTCTTGTATGCATATTATAGAAGGCTTTTTGACCTGAACTTCTTGCTTTAATAAATCCATTTTGTTTCTTAAAGACCTAGAGTTCCATTGTAAAATTTTTAGAGTGTCTATATCTTTTTCGTTAATGTTGCCTTTTCGTTTTAATTCTCGGTCTTTAAATGTACTACCCAATGAGACATGGAATTTATAAGTAAATTAAACTCATCAATACCGGTTGCAGAAGACACAGCCCTGCAGTTTATATTGACTACACCGCACCTCTGGCTACTAGCAATAGGCATCTATAATGAACACCAATCAAAATACCCCTCATTTCTCGTGAAAAACAACAACTGGATAGACTACAGTGGACTATAGTGGACTTTATGTTATCAGCAAACAGCTGGATACATTAAGAAGATTGATTGATTGATAAATCCGGAATAAAGATTATCAACAAAATTAGTTGTAAATTTCTGAAAATGATTATGGTTTCAAGTAAGTCCGCCCTTTTAGTGTTGAAAAGATAGGTATAATGGCCCTGTTCATTGAGACTAAAATGATCAATGCTAGTAAAGTCATAGGTCTACTTTTACATTTTTCTGCCTTTGAGCCTGACAATGAGGTACAAGCTAGATCAGTAACTGAGATATTTTCATGTATTACTATTTTCTTGAACAATATTTTTCTCACTCACTACGACAGCATTTCATTGCTATATCAATGTTTTTCTTACCAACTATCCTTTTCCTTATGGTCCGGTTTTTCCTAGAAAACATCCCTTTAATGTCATTTAGATATCTGTCATGCCAAAAACATGATTTACAATAAAAGTATGGAAATTAATGGATACTTTATTATTTTAATAAAGTAACTATTAGTAATTCTTTAATATAATATGAAATATTAATAATTTAACTTTTCATTTCCTGAGCAGAAGAGCAATGACTAGCAACTGATGAAGTTTGCATATTTTTGTTAATGAATAGTATCGATATTGCGTCACATATAAGCATTCATACTACTAACATACTTCCCCCTGATGCATCACCCCGCGCTCTTCATCTCGTGAGTAACAAACAATTTGTCCGATCTCACAAGTGATTCACATTATATTATGTAACATTTCTTTTTCGTTTCCCTTCTATTCCATATCCATAAGTTTTAGTTTCTAAAGTTCTAAATGTGTTATGTAAGTAACATACGCGAAACAAGTAGTGTACCGGTATATATACATATTTAAAATTCTAGAAACTGTAACTTACAAATATGGAATGGACGAGAAACGGAAAGAAAGTGTTATGTATAATCTGAATCAATCTTTAACCACCTTGCCTCATCCTAATTACTGTATATTTCCTACGTACAGTATATCGTTTTATATGTGTTCATTGAATTATCAGCATTGCATCATCAAACTTCCTCAAATAAACTCTGCCATAATGTGAAAAAACTTTCCAACCATAACTGAGTCGTCGAACACTTTTTACTAAAGGGGACCGATGTTTGATCGTAGACGGATTCTATGGCTATGGAGCAGGTTTCCTCCGAATACTTCGGCCATTCTCATTCCACCATTATTGCTTCAGCATAGTCATATTGTGTTGTTGTTTCTGATTATCTTTTGTAGGTACAAATGCACACTAAATCAAAACTCATAATTATTCATGAATTCATATTTTTACTCCCAATCTGATGTAATGTTGATGCTTACCTCACACGCGTAGCGAGATTCTTTGCGCACGCAGTGGGCGTTGGTGTCGCAGTGAGTGCCGTCAGGGCAAAGTCCTGGGGAGTTGTGACACCCTATGGTCTGGTTTCCAATGTATCCTCTCCGACACTCTCCACAAGTGTAAGATCCCTGCACATTAACATGTTAACAATTTTATTACATGTTGAAAAGTATGGAGGAGATTTTAATTTGTCTTTTGAATGCTAAGAAGGGAAATGACTTATGCATGTAGTACTGATAGCAGTAGCAGTAGCAGTAGTGGTTGTAGTAGTATTTCATTTATCGACCCTTTCAACTCCAGTATCAATATTCATCGTGGGTGTGAAATGGCCGATGAAATTTGCCTGGAGCTCTCTGTTAGGGACAGAGTTAAACATTTATCGCCCTTGATTGGGTTTTAAACCGTTAACTTCAGAAACAATGACCAGAATGCTAACCACAAGACCTCCAAAGACAACAGCATATAGTAGACTAACTCCATACTGGTTCCATTTTCAGAGATTTTAAGAGAGTTAATTGAGTCACAGTGATTATCTTCATGTTCTATCGTGCTCGGAAGACTAACCCACTCAGTGGGCATACAGTAGAGTTACCATCAGTTTAAATTTAGATATTCGACATGTCAGGAAATGTATCATCAGGTGGAGGGGAATTAATAGGGCCCTTTTGAGAGATAAAATCTAATATCACTGCGGACCTTTGTGAACGTTTTTGAGGCATTTATGCAAATAAAAGCGAACAGATGACAACATTAGAACATGTATTCACGTAACAGTAGCGGTTTAGTCGCAAAACAAATCATAAAGTTTCAGTAACCTGATGTGTCGCAGAAGGACATTGGTGGCTGTGCATTTCCTTCTCCTCGCTCTAGTCTTGTTTCCGACTTGTTTCTACCGTTACTGGATGCACAGTTGCCATGTCTTCCTGTCATACACTTTGTGAATTATCTTCAATGAAATTACTGCCAAATTGTCAGTGTTGTACAGCAAACGAATGACACATTTGTTGATATTTTCTCTACAAAATCGCCCAACATAATTTCTCCAAAGTCTTTCAATTTCCTGGAACACGTATTCCAAAACCAAAATTCAACTAAAAATGCTACTTTTCTCAAAATCCGCCCACAAAGGACCACAATGATATTACACGTTTTTGTTTATCTCACTGCCCTGATCCAATCTCTCCTGTAGAGTAGATATGCATTCAAAGAATCCTGCAAAACAATATAGGCATAAAACTCACTCACTCACTCACTCACTCACTCACTCACTCACTCACTCACTCACTCACTCACTCACTCACTCACTCACTCACTCACTCACTTACGTGGGAGTAGACCTACTAATATAGAATTGTGTGGTATTTTTGTAAAAATATTTTACTCTTAAAACTACAATTATGACCTATAGAAAAGAACTACAGGATGGCTATAAAGTCTGGAACCATAGGGTTATACTTTCGTACGCCATTGATAGGATGACATGTTTCCCGGAAGCTGGATTGGGAGAAGGAGTCCTGTGGAATGGACTGCATGGTCACCTGACCTGAACACCATGTACTATGTCATATGGGGGATTTTGAAAGCTCAGATATATGCTGTAAAAATTAGGGATTTGGATCATATCCGGAAAAGGATAACCTCCGCAATGGCTGCTCTGCACCCTCGCATGTTGTATGCTGAAGAGGATTCTAGGATACTTTTGAGGAAGGTGTTGAAAATGGTGACGAATATGTGGAGCACGTTATGTAATAGGGAAATGCGCTGTTCATAATTTCTCCTATGGTTCCAGACTTTATAGCTACTCTGTAGAAATATAAATTTGAGAATAAGTAACAAATGTTCTTACTTTTACTGAAAATCAATTTTTTTCCTTGTGCGGGTTTCTATTTTCTGACTTCAAAGTTATTTATTAAATATGATTGCAGATCATAAAGTAAAAATACAAAATTCAGTTTTACACGCATCTTTCATTGGAATTAAGTATTTTGTCAGAAGGAAGTTGCCAGGAGTGTAAATTTCTTTGTTTGTTTTGCTATCCAACTTGAGATTTTTCACACACCTCCAAGTTATTGCACACAGAGTTGGGAGTGCAGCCCCCATTCCTGCCATCAGCACACTCGTCTATGTCGTAGCACTGTTGTCTGTTTCGGTATGCCTCCTCCAAGCCGATCCCTTCCACTCCAGCACTGCCTGTGAAGCCTGGGGGACATGGATCACATCGGAATCCTGGGTTCATGTTCGTACATCGCACTCTAGGGTCACAGGGCTCTGCTAGGTCGCACTGAAAATTTAAATTGAATATAATATTAGAAATAGATGTTTTCAGAATTTTCATTGCTGAAGATTCGCATGTGGTGTTTCATTTATTCTGCTTCTCTAGCCGTTAACTGCCTAGAAATAGTGTAGTTTCAACAATTAACATAATTTATTTTAACTGATTAAAGATGGATCAACTTTCACAATACTCTGGGGTTTAAATTGGATTCGGACTTTATTTGAGAACTAGCTACAGCACCTAGAAACCTAAACCTGATTATATTCTCCCAGCTTATAGGTATTGTACTATTAGACCAGCAATAAGAGAACTTTTTGATCGTTTCTTGAAAGAAACTGCTTTCATCACGAGACTATTCGTTGCGAATATTTTGTCTTCGAACCTTTTGTTCAGCAGTCAAAATAGGTGATAGTCGTACAGAGATACGTCCTGGTTATATGAAGGATGTAGCAGTAAATACTTTCCAGCCAAGTTAAATATATCATGTATGAACTTTGCGAGGACTTGCGTTGTCATGATGGAAGGTGATAACTTTAATTTTCTATTTCGTCTAAACTTTATAGCTTCTTTCAATAGCAATAAATGCACAGACATTGTGTCCAAAGTATACAAACCTCATCCAGATCGTGGCATACTGTGCCATTTCCAGTTGATCCTGGAGGACATGGACCACATCGGTAGTGTGGAGGGTCCTCAGTTGGTCCACACTGCACACCTATACACAAAACCGTACATTTTATTTTGTTGTAGTTTTATACTATATATATATATATATAATTTTATTTTATATAACGTAGGCTAGTTTTGAACTACTGAACTAAGGATGCTTCACACAATATCCTAAACAAAATACTTAATTACAAGCAGACGATCCACAGGATACCCAAAGATGAGTTGAAAGGACCAGCCTTTACCTCATATTCCTGAAGATGGAACAGACCAACTGGTTTAATCCATGGAGAAATTAATAATGACTTTTTTTATCTTATCTTCTGTACACAATTTTCAGAAAGTTTGGAACTTGCACGCCTGTCGTTATAAAATGTTTTATACAATGAAAATATTGTAAATTCAAATGGCGTCATTGATACCCTCGCGCAATATTAACGGGAAGTAATAGAATTATCGAATTTATTTAAGCATCAAACATTAAAATGATTTAAACAATTTCAAGGGGAAAATTATTCTGGGGCTGGGTATCGATCTCGGGACCTTTGATGGAGTGCACCAACGCTCTACAGACTGAGCTACCCAGGAACTTCTCCCGACGCGTCTCAATTTTTCCCTTTATATCCACATATCTCGAGTGAGCTGACAAGATGCAAGAAACCTACATCGAGTGCACACAAACTCTGTGTGACTTGAAATTGTGGTTTTCTGTTAACGTACCTACAGTAACGTATATATTATGAAAATCTAGCTTTTCGGTAAAGCTAGATTTGCATTAAAATGATTTCTCTGTCAGAAACCATGAACATAACATGAAATAGCTCTCCTGTAATGTTTCTGAACTTAAAACAGAGAAGATAAATAATACATATTATTTACTCATTTATGTAGCACACACATAATACCTATAAGATTGTAGAATGAATACGAACTCTACCGACAAACTTCCAGAGTTGTCCAGGAACGTTAGCTGAGTGCTTTGATATAAGGGACGAATGGTTTTCGGTGCCTCATTAGTCTTAATGATATTTATAATTTATGAATGTGGTAGATTGTAATTAATCTCGACAATACTGTGATAGAACTATTATGGAAAGAATAACTGACAGAATTAACCCTTAAATTAACAATGTATCCTATAGAATACAACAGGTTAATAGGCTATATGCTATAATTTTAATAGAACAATATAAAAAAATTGATAGGAAAATTAAAATTTCACAATGCTATAATATTGTACAACATATAAAAATATGGACATTGCGATAGTTGTTTTCTTTACGGTCCGACAAAGTTTAATAAACTAGTTTGAAAAATGAAGCTTTGCCAAGTTAAGGGTTAAGAAATAATGAAACAAACCTAAATAAATTACAGTGATGCTCGTGGTTTTTGTTGGATACTGCTTCTTTAGAGCAGCTGTCCAAAATGTCGACTATCACTACACGACAAAGTGTACAACGACGCACATGGACTGTTGCACGCTTTCTAACACCCCAAGAAATGAGCTCACTTCTTCACCGACTGCGACAACAAAATACTAGGAGTTCCGTATATCAAAACAGCTAAAATCTATGAACAACTCTGGAAGTTTGTCGGTAGAGTTAATATAGGCCTATAGAGAAATATCGCACAGTATGACCTTTAATACTCGTATGTTCCATAATGGTGTATGCAACATGAATTTTATACATAAGCCCGAAACCTCATTATGAAATAGACACTAGTGAACCTCACCAGGAGCACATGGATTATTTTCACAGCCGCTTCGAGGCTTGCATCTTTGTCCATCTCCGCTGTAGCCGCTGGGGCAAGGTCCACATTGGAATCCTTCTACCGTGTCGTAACATCTCACGCCTGAAACAAAAAAAGGCAGTAGTCGAGTACAAAAGGAACTAACAAGTATTTTTTCATAAATTTCAAGAAAAGCAAAATCTATTTATTTTGCAAGAAATTCCCGCACACGTCATAATAGTAGACCTACACTTGTTAAATTTATTAACAGCTCAGTGATGGGTACTACTTTCGTTTATAAGTCGCGGATCTCTACACTGTACGCGGGCTCATATTTGCGCGTTTTTCGACTTGAAGCTACGTTTGTTTTCAAATAAGGTAACAGAAAACGTCTCATTTAGTTGGTATCGGTTGAGTCAGTCAAGCGGATTTAGCCGTTTGTATCGGTCCCAATGGCTAGGACACCCTTCTCGCCCTCCCCATTTTTATTCACCTGAAGTATCGACCGGGGGCGTATGTATTGCCTTTGATGTGTAAATTGCTACACAAATTAGGGTTCTTCTAAAAGGTGTTACGCAAGCCTATGTTCCTATATGGTAATTTCCGTACCACTGTCTGTGAATCTATTATAATTTTGTTTAAAAAATCTCGCTACTGATAAGAAAAAAGTAGCACATTTTTAAAAGTACTTACGTCTTTGCATGACGTAATAGTGTTGTGTTAATTTTCATTATAACTTGTATAATATACGTTATACGCATAATGCTTTAATTGCAATATTGTGTTAAAAATTTAAATTAGGGTAAACTAGGGTCTGTTGGACAGTCGGGCATGTTGGACACTCTGTACTTTAACGTGTTACCTCGCCACTTGTGGGCACCACATTCTGCTAAAAGTCAATGACGGTAGTAGCCCCACTCGTGGCTACTTCCGTCATTGGCTTCTAGCAGAATGTGGTGCCCACAAATGGCGAGGTAACACGTTAAAGTACAGAGTATCCAACAGATCCTAGTTTACCCTATGGTTTATTTAACGACGCTCGCAACTGCAGAGGTTATATTAGCGTCGCCGGTTTGCCGGAATTTTTGTCCCGCAGGAGTTCTTTTACATGCCAGTAAATCTACTGACATGAGCATACTTAAATGCCACCGACCTCGCAACCTCTAGCATAGAAGGCAGCACTATACCAACTGCGCTACCGAGGGCGACTATATTGTGTTAATATTAATATTGTGAGCTGATGTTTTTAAAATACAGTCGTGTGTAGCAAAACTCAATCTTCCCCCGTAGTCATTCTTGATTGTCTGGAGCAAAAGTGGAGGCTCGCGAGCCAGATACAGCCCTCCAATAGGTTCAATCCGGTCCGTGGGATAAATAACTTTTATATTATTTTTTTGGAAGATATAAAAATGTATGCGAATATTAGATAAAATTGGCAAAGGGTAAAGTTAACGGTCAATTACAAAAATAACACGACGAAGGGAGGTTGACCCTCGCTCAGTTGAAGATTAATTCCTGCAGTAATGCATATTGAAGAAAAATTAACGAAGCCTTTATGTTTGCCCATCCCTGACTAACGGTTACTATTCTAGAAGTTGGATTCGAGGGCAATACATTCTAAAGAGAGATACAACATATATATTTTTGTACTTCAGAGTTATAAACAGGCTTTATCGTTAGTGAAATTCATGCATAATGTCACATTATTGTACCTATGCCGTAAAATATTACCATGCCAACTAAAACGTCATGACTTCTATTATGACGGCATAACTTTTGCCATAAAGTTAACATAATGAAAAGATTTTCCGTGCAATAATATTTAATACACCATTGTCATAGTAACCTCTTTCTTTATAGACCATTTAAAATTGGTTTATTTTACGACGATTTATCAACTGCGATGGTTATGTAGCGTCTAAGTGAGATGAAGGTAATATTTCCAGCGAAATGAGTCCAGGGTCCAGCGCCGAAAATTACCCAGTATTTTATTTTAATGGGTTGAGGGAAAACCACGGAAAAAATCTCACAGGTAACTTGTCCCAACCGGGACTTGAACCCGAACTCGCTTGTTTCACGGTCAGACATGCTAACCGTTACTCTAAAGCGATGGACTCATAGGCCATGATATCAAACTACCCAAGCTGAAAACGCTGTTAAATTGAAATACTAGGTACTGCTGATTTTCTTCCGTTTCTCTTGTATAATTCTGGCGTCTTCCCGTAGTGCAGTGGTTGCCAAACACCACGAAATTGTGACGTAATAGAAATGCAACCGCACACCACTATCGCAGGGAGAGGGGTGGAGTGGGTATCTCCTCAGGTAATGCAGAGAATAACAGTGCAGAGACGGACTGTGACCAAAAAACGAAAGCAATATAATATTCTTCTACTTATTAACTATACACACTTTTTTCCATGTTAATTTTTTATCCTCCTATTAATTATTTTTGTATTATTAATAAAATAACAAATTTATTTTCTTATTTAACATAGAAAGAGCGCGTACTTTACATCAGCAGTAATCTGAAATTAGAAAAACGTACCAGGCTGGTCACGAAGTTGTAAATTACACTACATACTTAAAAAAAAAACGTTGAAGTATTTTACTCCGATTAAAACACAGAAGCCAATACTTTTTATTGTTTATTTATTAATGAAATATACAAATTACACTACATACATCGAAAAAAACGTCGAAGTATTTTACCCCGATTAAGACATAGAAGCCGTTACTTTTTATTGTTCGTTTATTATTCAAGTTACAGGTAAGGGCGTGGTAGTCTTCATAACAAGAAAAATAATGACAACGTACATTGTTCTTTTATACTTCATTTAAAATTTTACAACAAATTAAGTACCGTATCTCATATTTTTGCCATCTGCACAAAATAAATACTTTTCCTTCCATGCTCCTTAAAATTAAGTTTTTACTTACTATCTGTTTTCGAAAAGACATCGAAACATATTATCCTAAACACTTGTAACATTACATGCGTACGTCCGCTGCTGATAAATGTCTTTATTTATAGTGAGGGTCACATAAGAACAGTTCCTAAACAGCAAATATTGCCGTCTTGCCAGTGTTGCCAACTGTTACCAGATATCACACGATCCTACGTACTAAATAACTTATTTACTTACCGTACTTTATGTTGTAAGGTTATTATAAATAATTCAATAATTTGTAACATAAATTTCGTAGGCAAACTATACGAGAAAGGGATCAACATGTCAAGTATTTTGTCGGGCAATACGAAATTCATTGGTTTGACTAAATAATTGACTCACGAGACCTAACCTAAAAATGTATTTTGTTTGATCACATGACATTATTAGTACTAACTCCGAAAAGGTACCTGGCTATAGTCTTGTCCACACCTGTGGAGTAACGGTCAGCGCGTCTGGCCGCGAAACCAGGTGGCCCGGGTTCGAATCCCGGTCAGGGCAAGTTACCTGGTTGAGGTTTTTTTCCGAGGTTTTCCCTCAACCCAATACGAGCAAATGCTGGGTAACTTTCGGTGCTAGACCCCGGACTCATTTCACCGGCATTATCACCTTCATGTCATTCAGACGCTAAATAACCTAGATGTTGATACAGCGTCGTAAAATAGCCCAAGAAAATAAAAACTATAGTCTTGAATTATAACCACAATGCAACACATAAAATAACTATTATGTATTAATTAGTCTACTGATATTAATTGGGCGGCCGGGTAGCTCAGTTGGTAGAGCAGCTGACTGAAAGGTCCGGGGTTCGATCCCAGGTGGTGACAGGATTTTTTCTCGTTGCCAAACTTTCAGAACGGCCCCGAGGTTCACTCAGCCTTCTATAAAATTGAGTACCGGGCCTTTCCCGGCGATAAAAGGCGGTCAGAGCGTGGTGCCGACCACACCACCTCATTCTAGTGCCGAGGTCATGGAAAGCATGGGGCTCCACCTCCTTGTCCCCCAAGTGCCTTCATGGCATGTTGCGGGGATACCTTTACCTTTTACCTTTTACTGATATTAATTAATTATTAGTATGTTCAGATTTCTTTAGATTCCAGTAACCGGCTCAGAAATCTAGTACAATTTTAATTTCATGGAACTCCAGTACCGACAAATATTGTCGATATTTGTCTCAGCTGCCAACATACCAGTTACAAAATCACTATTTGTCAGTATCGAAATTCGAAACGAAGTTGGCAAAAGAAAATTCAACCTGCAAACTAGAAAATCACCACAATCTACTAGCATATGTAGTAATGGGGGAAAAATGGTTAGGTTTCACCCTTGGGGTATGAAGTAAGCTGACCCGGACTATATATCGAAGTGATGGCTGTAAACAGAGGGTGGGGATATGATGCCATGGTTACGCTTGAGTGGAGACAGGGGCATGTGTCGCGACACAGCTTTTGCTGATCACTGCAGTAGTGCGAGATCTGTGATAGATCTCTAATCCCCTTATGTCCCATACACTTACCGGGATAGCAGGGTCTGTCCATGCAGGTGAGGCCGGGCTTGCAGTTGCGGCCGTCGCCTACGTAGCCTCTTGGGCATTGGCCGCAGCGGGGCCCTTCAGCCGTGTCCTGGCACTGGGCTCCCGGAAAGCAGGGCGATGGATTGCTGGTGCATGTTATTCTGGGTGGGGCTGCTGTACACACAATAACAGGCACCGTGAGAATGGGACGCGCGCGCGGTGTGGTTCGTTATACTGGGTGTTCATTTCAAAGTGTGTCATGACGTCACTGTTGTGAGTCAGCGATTTTAAGCGAGTTTCAGCTTTTATGTCAGAGAAGTTGCCTATTAATCAAGGCGTTCAATCTGAACTTGAGAACGTGTACGGTATAACTTGAACGTCGTAGCAACAGATGGCGGTCTGTACGGTCTGTGTGCTACCATAACCTCTTTCGAACTGTGTTTTGTGCGGCCAAGTCGTACGCAGGGTATTTGTTATCGGTTGCGTACGGAAACATTCTACAACACAAATCAAATGCTCTGTGTCCATGTTGACCGTCCAAGTTAATGTCAACAAATACGTAAGAAATCGTCTTAACCCTCTCCCCATATCCTGACAGTAAGAAAAAAAAACCCACCTCAGTACATGTTTCCAAACAGTTCACATTCCTGCCACTACCGGCGTTACCGTACATATCAGCAAGTACTCTTCAGAATGAACGCCGTACTTGGTAGGCAACTTCTCTTACACATAGGTAATACGCCTCCGCGGAAGTGTAGGAAGATTGAATTCTCTAGGCTCATCGACTAGCCATATGATGGCATACAGCGAGCCATGACACACTTTGAACTGAACACCCAGTAGTTGTCGGAATTCACGTGGTTGCTTACCTTGTGCGCATAAGTCACATTGCTCCAGCAACTCCCGCAAGTGGTGGATCTCTGTCCGCTGCAAATAATACGTAAATACAATCACAATAATATACTCATCGTCAGTTACGAAGGCGGCCCGATTCAGAACGGTTCTGCGCATACACAGGCATGTGACTCAGCGAACCGGTATGATTTAGTCAGTGAAGGTACGGTCACACGTCGCTACTTTTGGAGCGATGCAGTACAAAAAACTGCGCAACTCTCGTACTGCGACGTGTGAACAACGGTGCAACCCGAAAAGTAGCGGCTGCCGAACCTGCTGCCCGCTACTTTTCCATGCTGCGCGCAGCTTAAAAGTAGCGACGTGTGAACAGGGTTCTCAGGCTTGCAGCCGCAGCATTTTTGATATCGGTTTTGTTGAAACTTTTGCTGCGGTTGCGATCAGTGTTGCCACCCAAATGTGCCAATGATACTTTTAAATTGTTTGGATGTATTTTAATGTTAGATGTGATGAAAATAAATTATTTGTAACAGTTATTAAATGCACAACACAATCTGAGCATATTTGCTGACGATATAATTCACTTTTTAAATTTTCTGTAGCGTAGTTTCAAACAGGAGGGTTGCCAACATTGATTACGTGAATATGCTGTTGGTTATCATTTAAGTATATAGGCGTTTTTAAAAGCTTTATAGTAAAAATAATGCCAATTTCTGATTACTAGTTAGGACAGAAAAGCAAATAATATATAAGTAAGCTTTCGCATGAGTTTATTAATAATGCGAACATAACCACAAAATGTACTGTATATTGAGAAGTCAACACGGAGATGGAAACCTGTAGCATGACTGCGGCTGCAAAAGTAGCTCCTTGTGTGTGAACAGACTCGCAACCTCCAGTTGCAACTTTTGCTGCACTCGGGTTGCGCAGCATGAAAAGTAGCGTGCAGCGCGCTACTTTTGGCTTAGGTGTGAACACGACACGCAACTTTTGCAGCTGCAGTACAAAAGTTGCGCAGCAAAAGTAGCGACGTGTGACCGTACCTTTACAGGGTATTGAAACAGAATAGAAGCCCGATATAGCGCTGTTCGATATACCGCGGATTTGGAAATAACGCTGTGAAAAATATCACTTATCACTGAAAATATTAATTTATTGTAGAGATTCAGTGAATTAGCATAGAACGATCCTGAATTAAAATGTTTCACTAACCCTATCTCGAGTTGAGAAGGAGTTCCGTGTCATTTCCAGGCCCATATTGCTGTAATTCCATTATTCTGAATAGTTTTGTAAACTACATGGAATTCTTAATGGTTAAAAACTAATTAAATATAAAGGGTGATCCGTTTGGGTATGGACAAAATAAAAACATTTACTGCTGAACTTTATTTGTTGAAACTTTGTGCATACAACACTGAAAGATGGGAGATTCCTCAAAGCTCCTCCGTTCGTAAGTGCTCGATTACACTGGCCTCTAGCGTTTGAAAGTGGAATTATACGCTAACGGAGCACATGCGCGCAGAGAAACAGACCAGGGAAATTCGTTCAGTGTCCATTCTTTATAATTCCTATTCGCTGATTACACTCGTAATTAATGATTGTAATGGAGGAATTGGGATGTTACAGGGGAACCGGAGTATCCGGAGAAAACCCTGTGTTGTAAATTCAGGGAAGAGTGGGGTTTGAATCCGCACCCCCTCTCACTTATGAACAAGGCGCTCTAGAACTGATACACCGTGGCGGTTGCAAATAAAATATACGAAGACGTGGGATGAACTCCCTGAGAGAATGGGTAGTCATCGCCTTCGTAAGGCAGTTTTTTAGAGTATCAGAAGAAAGACATTTTGGAAAATTAAGGATGTGATGGAATATAGTTCCGGAAGAGTTATGTAGTTTAAATAATAAAGAAGAAGATGATAATTGTTATTAGAATTGAATTACATTAGTTGTAAGATATTAATTTGAGGTTTTCAGTACTCACCTGGACGCTAACTTCTTCTTTGAGTTTCTTTAGTGCAACAATGAGCTCATTGAGTGTTTTTATCACCAGATTATCTGAGGAAATGAAGCTAGACTTTATAAAATGTTCACTGCAATAGGAGAAGCTACAATAATCATTTACACACAATCCAATAATTTTAATTTTATAAACTGAATAATTAGTAGAAAATATTTTATTGTTGTTCTAGCAAACAACAAATAATTTTTTTAATGAACTCACCTCTTTCGTCACAGTCATGGATAATTGGAATATCACCTGGAACAAAAAATTGATTTTTACACAAAACAAGAAACAGTGTTGCCAACTCATTTGATTTCCGGCTGCTTCTGGCTGGAAAATATCATTGTTAGCTTACAGCCGAAAATCTGGCAGATGGCAGATGTTTTTACATTGCTTAATTGATCACATTATTTCTCTCTCTCTCTCTCTCTCTCTCTCTCTCTGTACCTTAGTTTAACCTCTCCCTTTTAGGTTCATTTACACGACCCACGCCACACGGGCCTTACAGGGCCGCGACCTGTCGGGAGAGGAATTAAGCTATTGGATCACATACATACTTTTTTGACCACACAAGGACATGGAGGGCCTCCCCGGATGAGGGATCAGTTCAATGCCAGGGCCACCTCCGATACAACACAAACATTTAAGACAGTACACAGCATTCACTCACACATATGAAAGGATTAAGGGAAGGATCGCCGTCCATGGCCGGACTTTCAAGAGGTACAACCCCGGCATTTTCCTGGAAATAACTGAGGAAACCATGAAAAACCTCAGTTAGGATTGCCGGCCCCTGGGATCGAACCCCGGACCTCCCGAATGCAAGGCCAGTCCTCTACCACGCCGCTAGCCCGCTCGGTTCACATTATTTTAAACAGTGAAATTATTAATTGGCTACATAATTTAACTAGTATATTGAAATTACACACCCTTAAAGGAAATCAGATTTTAAATGTAAAGTGAATCGAAAACTTTTTTCTTACATTTTTAACTGTGTCCTGATTGTACCTATTCAGTGTAAAATATTACCATGGTAACTAAAAGTTAACGGTTTTGTGCAAAGAAAGAATCACGTGAAACGACAGCAAATAAATTGCAGCAGTTTTTATTTTTAGTGGACGCATGGTGTAACAATTGGAAAGTTAAAATTAACCATCAAATGTTATCAAGTTTACTTACGAAAGAAAAACTGAAAATCAATCGATCAATCTACAGAGTGAAGAGATATCACATGTTGAGTCATTGCACGTATTATAAGAAACCTAGTGAAGCCACTCCGACATAAACTGCATCAAGTTATGGGGGTCTGTATCAAAGTCTCAAATCGGAAGAATTCAAATGATACAAATTCCATTTTTTTTTATAAAACAAAAATATTTCTAGCCACTACCGTAAGAGCCAGGCTCGTGTACGGTGTGATCTTAGTCAATAATATAACATAAAATTTACAAGGACAGTTTACTAAATACAGGATACAGGATCAAGTCCTTCCATTCATCGCGGATGCACCCTGATACGTCCGCAGTGACACCTGTACAGGAACAACGAGCCTACTGTTAAATCAACCCACCCTGCGCAGCTCCTACATACGACCAGTGTTGCCAACTCAAAATTCCATTTACCGCTGCACAAGCTTAAGAAACCCTCTAAACTGTAGTTAAAAAACTCCAGATTTTTATTAACACATCATTTCCAAATTTGAAATATAAACAATACAGTTTTAGGAACTGGAGAATTTTATAATTTATAAATATAGACGAAATTATGGAAAGTGTGCAACATTTTGTAGGCCCCATGCATGGTATGCAAAATCATCTTCATCCTGGTACAGTTTCACGCGGGATATTTCTTCAAAACTGAATGAAGTACATACATAGATCAAGAATATACTGGACACTTCGGAAATAATCACATTCACAATCACAACAGTCGATTCGAAACCTGATTTCACACTGAGCAGGCACGTTCTGCCAACAATGAGTCTGGTTTTAAGTTTTAAGAATGTCTGTGTTACATCAAATATAATGCTGAATGATAAATTAAATAATATATCTTATAAGTTATCATAAAGGAAAATAATAATTCAGCTCATTATCTGTTCTTTATGATTAAATACATGAATTAATTTACAAAAACAATGCATGCATTAGATTGAGTTTAATGAATGCGGCACACCTCATGTGTACAGCAACAATGGATGAAGCAGGAAATGGACGTGGTTGAACTAAATCGAGTTATCATAAAACGTTGATATTTTATACTATCACAATAACAAAGTGTAATAATACCATACTAAACTCTGGTTAATGATTAACTAACATTGTTATCCGCAAGTACACATAAAAACAATTATAGACTAACATCTTTACAGAAAAAGAACTTAAAAATATCATCTCCTTCTGCCGGAATCATAAAAAACGCCAAATAAATAGCTAGCCGCTGACGGTAAAATTCTGTAGCTGACCATAGTCCTGAAAACACCAGATTTAGCTACAAAACCGCTGACTTGGCAACACTGCATACGACTTCATCGCTCATTGATTAATCATTCAAACGACCTGCTTAATACCATTCTTGGTCAACTTCCATCGCCTCGTCAATTACGAAAATTCTAAAGAAAAATATATACCGAGAGCATTATGTAAAGTTTAACAATACATTTTCCTTGCCTATTGTCAGGGGACAGTCATAACCTGCAACCTGTATACATATTTATTGTATATTTTTATATGACAGTATTAATAACTTTAGCAGAAATTGTATTACACAACATTGTATGATTACATTTTCTTTAATGAAAAGAAAAACTGTATAAAGGTGACAAACCTCGGCGAATTATGTTGATCTCATTTGTGGTCACTGCTGGCTCGATAGCTTGCATCTGCATCTGAGTAGTAGGGCAATTGTTGCGATTTAGGACGTTGTTGAGGCTTCCTGAGTCCACTTCCAGTTCATAGCGCCGTTCCCGGAACTGCGGTTAAAAACAAATTTATTCAATAATTAATACGAATTAGTCACTGCCTGCCAGCCAGATTTGCATAATACACGTCACTATTCTTAAGTAGAAAACCACAATTCAAGTTACACAGAATTTATATGCTCTCAATATTGGGTTTCTGACGTCTTGTCAGCCCGCTTGAGGTATGTGGATCTAAAGAGGAAAGTTTGAGCCGATGTATAGTACGTTCCTGAGTAGCTCAGTCGGTAGAGCGTTGGCGCGCTCAGCCAATGATCCCGGGTTCAATACCCGGCCCCGGAACAATTTTTTCCTTGTAATTATTCAAATCAGCATCAGCTTCACACGGAGCTATATCAAAGCCAGATTTGAATAATAATAATAATAATAATAATAATAATAATAATAATAATAATAATAATAATGTTTAATGGTTAATGCTGTGCCCTCATTTACCTAGTCGGAACACATCAACGCCTCGAAACCTAGCGCATACAAGAAGATCGTGATTTATGTATGTTTTGGTTAGTCACTGAAGTGGAAAAGACAGCAACCGTTACTCCTTGGGCAAGCTAACACGGTCCTGCAGTCTGTTTCTATTATCCAGTCGTCGCCTGTTCTATAATGACTTGTTACACACAATGTGAAACTTTATCCAAGGAGAGCTGACTAACTAGGGGCACCGCCCTCGTGCCTACTTTATGTTGTAGAGGTGCGAGAGCTGTCAGTAGGACTTTTTAGCACGTGGGTGGGGCCAACAATGGGAAGAGGAAGAGACTTATGCAAGTATCTACAGGGTGGTTATCGTGCTGAGATCCTACGTAAATGATCGGTTTTAGGGTATAATTTTACTCTGTATCCGGGGCGTCATTAAGTGATTTACAGCCTTTGCTTGGTAAAGTTAGGCTAGTGTTACCAGACAATGAAACTACTTCCGAATCTTAAGAATTGTAAGCACTGTCATTAATATTCAAAGATAAACCACACATGTTGGGCCAATTATACAGTGTTAATAGATTTGATAAGAAACGTAAAAAATATATATTACAGTTATATGAACACTAATAAATATAATATAATTATTAAAAAATTAGTAAAAGTCAGCAACAACGCGGTTCGATCACCTGAACCAGTCGTCGTGGTAAAGTCACTGAGGATGGAGAAGCATGTCCGAAACATGTCTGACTTTTACTAATTTTTTAATAAACATTTTATATTTATTAGTGTTCATATAATTGTAATATATATTTTTTTACGTTTCTTATACTGTCATTATCACAACTTCTTATTTATTACAAATTTATAGCGATATAGTACGGATACATCTATGCAAATTGCTAGTACTGTATTCTATAATTAATTCAGGGAACATCTCCCTGTATAGCAGGTACCACGACTCACACCCCTCCCATAACTCAGTGCTAGAACGAATCTTTATCATTCTGCGATCTCTGGTTGGATTCCCGGCGTTGACTGGAGTGATGCAGACAATGTCTCATAAGTAATGCGGATTTTGGAGCAAAATTTTATTTGGTGTGTGTTGTGACAAGAAATTAATGAAATCTTCAAAGTAAAGGCCATTAGATTCTATGGTCTTGAGACACCTTTCAGCGAGGTTGTTATCCCGCGAAGGTACCATTTTCTGGTTTTTGATGGCGAAGGATTCGATGGTACCCATTTCAACGGAAGTTTTGGAAATTTCTTCCACGTAGGAAATAGGCCATAGACAGAAACAGATTTTAATGTGAAGACACAAGATCAAGGGTATATTATATAGGGTGTGATAACAGTTAGATTCCTCCAAATTCTTGGGTTTTTTCCGTAGTTGTTCGACCGGCACGGGCTCTCGCATTGTCCTGTTGCAAGAGAATTCTATTTCGATTAATTAATGCCAGACACTCTCTCTAAAACTTCATGAATTCATTCTAGCTGTTGAGAATAAAGATTCGCATCGCATCAACTGCACGGCCGTTTGAAACAAACTCCCAGTGAATCACACCTTAAACATTCCACCAGACATAATATAACGTTGCCTTGTGGCAGAACTGATTTTGTTTAGCGACAACTTTGGTAGGCTGACTGGGATCGGGCCACTGTTTTGAGGTGTCAGGGCTGCGGTAATATACCCATTTTTCATCAAATGTGACAATTCTCCTGATAAATCTACCATCCATAGGATTAGCGATAGCTGACGACAGATATCCACCCTGCGTTGAGTCTGTTTAGGTGTCAATCCATGAGATACATATCTACAACTTCTGTATGATTTTCTAAACGTCTTAATGCAACGATGTATTGTATATTTTGAAGCATCAAGTTCTTCTGATAACCTACGAGTGCGTGTATTCTCAACATTTCATACCTTAGGTCTTACAGGACGTTGTAAATTTTTAATGTCTCTTTCTCCACTATTTTTATAACGCTGGAACCATCGTTGTAATACACGCTCACTAACGACACCTTCACTTTCGACTTCGCACATTCTTCGAGCCGCGGTAGCAGCTTTATTATCTTGTTCCTAATAGTGCTTTAGAAGATTCTGATCTCAAACTTTATCACCTCCATTTTATATGTTTCGTATTAACAATTGACGACTGTGATATGCTCACAATATACAATAGTAACCATAGCTTCCCAAAATTACATTGTCCAACTAAAGAAAATAATTAAAATCTTACAAAACACCAAACTTAAAGAAACGACATTACAAAGACGATATGACACTTGTGATGGACAAGATCGAAGGGTGAAGGTTTTACCCTGGGTTTTACCGTTCTTACAGAATTACAAATTTCATTCAAAGTAAGGTGTACATATGTACAAATTTCGGTAATGCCGAGTGGTGATGACAGCCAGTTAATACTGCTACCACAGTCTAGTATATACAGTCACGAAGCTTGAGTTGTTGGGGGTACTAGGAACAATAGACTGTGCCGGTACTATTTCGCATTGTTTGTGATGAGGCGATACTAGCGAACCTAGTGGTTAGCAACTATCTATGGATGCATATTCCCTACGTATTGAGCTTCGTGACTGTATATACTAGACTGTGCTGCTACTCTGTGCAACGTTCACGACTATGCCTCTCCGTGGCTGACGGAGACACTCAATGCGCGTTAAGGCCCATTCACAATGAAAATTAAACATAACCGTAACATAAACACAGAAGTTTGCGCCCAGGTTACCAAATGATTCACATAAGCATTGACATAAACATTGCCATTAGACGTTAATATGAAAGTTTGCAAACTCCAAACTTCCATGCTTATGCTTACGTGATTTGCAAACAGTACACAATCGTGGAGCGCTGAAATGACGTCGTTGTTATGTTTCCATGGTTACCCAGTATCTTTGCGGTTATGTTTATTTCCCATCGTGAATGATCTTGATTTTGCCTTAACGTTTACATTTTTAAGTTAACGCTTACGTTTTCATTTTTAAGTTAACGCTTACGTTATGTTTAATTTTAATACCCTCTCATTTCTGTAGTACGGTATGTTTACGATGATGGACGAGGAACGCCATATTTTTCCCTGCGGAGGCCTGAATATCGATCTCAAGTTAAGAGATTTTCGCCGTGTGTGTGCTTATTATCAGGCCTAAAAGACTAAATATGGTGCATAATTAAAACCCTTAATGGTCGTAACTGCTCAGTAAGATGACTCTTGGTGTGTGATGTGATAGAAAAACCACTGAAGTTTAAAGGAACTGTGATATGTTAATTAAGACATTCTATATAGGACACTTAAAATTGCAGATAAATATTATGCATTCGTGCTTTCTGGGCATATGAACTAAAAAAGACCACTATGATCGGTATGTCATATGTTTCTGACGTCACCGCCACTGACGCATAATTCCGGTAGATGTCTACTAAACTTGTCAACATCAACACTTAACCATCATGGCAGTTGGAAGGAAGAAAAAAATTCACACTTGTGTAATGACTAATGAGCAAGGCACAAGAAATTAACTCTGAAGTATCGGTTGGAAAATCCTTTACACTCGGCAGTCTTGGAAACGTCTCATAAAAATGAGAGTTTGATCTGCATGGGCAACAAATGACGCGACCACATGGCACACTGATGAATATCTAATATTTCTTAAAGGATCAATAACATGCGCCGTACCTAGAGTTGTAAAACTGCGGTAGACTACCATAGAATACGAAATGGCAATGTAGAACAATGGTAGGCTATTCAACTTTTTTTTTCTCCCCGTACCTGTACAGACACTTTCTACTCAAGCTTGTAGTTGCTCAGTTTCTTATTTATTGGTTACTTAATTACCCATTTACTTATTTGTTTATTAATTCATTTATTTATTCGTTTATTTATTTACTTAGTTATTTATTTACTTAGTTACTTATTATTTATTAAATTTATTTACTTATTTATTTGATTTATTTACTTATTTATTTACTTAGTTATTTATTATTATTTATTTATTTTATTTATTTATTTATTTATTTATTATTTTTTATTCATACATTCGTTAATTCATTCAGTCATTCATTCATTTGTTTATTTGTGTGTTCATTATCGAATAATAGTGTACCGTAATATTAATGTTACTGTTAGACACCTTGACAACGTTTAAACGTAAAAATGCTTGAATTCTTTTGACAAATTAAGGCTCATTCACAATGAAAATTAAACATAACGTAAGCGTTAACTTAAGAATATAAACGTTACGGTAAACTCAAGAAGTCATACCATCATTCACGATGGGAACATAAACATAACAGCAAACATACTTGGTAGCCATGGAAACATAACAACGACGCCATTTCCTCATATTCTGTCGTATACTTCAGCGCTCCACGATTGTGTTCTGTTTGCAAATCACGTAAGCATAAGCATGAAAGTTTGGAGTTTGCAAACTTTCATGTTAACGTCTTACGGTAATGTTTATGTCAATGCTTATGTGAATCATTGTGAATGATCCCATTTGGTAACCTGGGCGCAAACTTCTGTGTTTATGTTACGGTTATGTTTAATTTTCATTGTGAATGGGCCTTTACTGTTTTCCATAGATTCACTCATTTCTTCAGAAAAGAACCGTAACATAGTTGAGAAAAAATCGCATATCTTTATTAGTAGTCATGGAAGCAGAAAACGTTAACAATGGGCGATTTGTGCAATACACGCGATCAATTTTTACCATCATTCATTCATAATGTTCTGCCTAACAGCGGGTCTTTCACTGCAAACCCAGTTTTCTCCAATCTTTCCTATTTGCTGCCTTTCTCTTTGTCTCCGCATATGATCCACATATTTTTTTTATTACATGCTAGGCCTATAATTTTAACATACTATTTTTGCCGAGTTTTAACAAATTTGATGCACGTTTCTAAAATAATATTACTTTCCTTGTGGTTTTATAAAATACGTCCTTCGGCTCGTGCCAATAATTCAACTATTCATAAAGAAAAGCTCCGCTTTAGATGCTACTTGCACAACAAATTATTTCGACATACAACGAAAATAGAAATAGAAAATATAAACGGGAAATGAACCATGCATGAAGAATGTTGAATATGCTTCATGTTATTTAATTTTAGCGCCTTGGTGGTTCGGCAACTACTCTTACTTTCTTGTGAAGATTGTCGCAAACACGGAGTCTTTCCAAGAAGACATCAGTTAAGTAGAAACAATGTTACTGGGAATGTGCGATAGAAAACAAAACACAAAGGAAAGGAAGCAGTTACGTGAACATCAGATTGAGGTCATGCAAGAATAATTTGTCTCCACAGTAAACAAATTAACATAGAATGCTGCAGATTGTACACACACAATGTTCAGTGTAATTTTACTGCCATTTATGATTCACCTGATGGATTTATGTGATTTTTTAATCAATCATCACTTATTTTACAATGAAACTAATTGCCAGATGAGATGAAACCTCTGCACTAGCTTTATTCAACGCTCTCTTCATTAGCTGCGTCCCAATTATCATACATATTCACTGCAAAACCTTTTGATAATTGCACAAACTTATGACCGTAATTTACGTCATAACAGACAAAGCTGAGAGTAGAATATTTTCTGTACTGCGTTTAACAACAAAAATGCATACTAGTAGACTATTATTATTATTATTATTATTATTATTATTATCATCATTACTATTAATATTTTTATTTTTTTTTCACTTTATTTGTTGTATTCTATAGATCCTATACTAGCATTGTAGCTTTGAGATGAGGAGCGAGTCAAAAGTTATGCAAAGCAAGCAGATTAATTCAATTTAAAAGCAAAAACAAATTATCAGTTGAGTGCAAAGTATGAGTATGAAGGTATTTTGTTAATTATATTCTGAATATTTTATCTTGGCCTTTTAAAGCTTAAGGTGTTATGGTCTCATATTTAATACTACCTAACAGACAATTCCTGTATTTCGTTAGGTAATAGACGCAGTGCACATAGCAGGGAAATAAAACTGAAAATAGTAATGCGAATACTTTCCTTGCCATAAATGAGGGTGGTAGTGTTCAGAAGTGAGTCAAACACACACAAACACACACACGTTCAGTGTGAGCCACCCTGGTAACACATCAAGCTTGCAGTTGAGTTCCTTCCCTACACGTTCAAGCGATTGATGCGTTGGTCGCTCGTAGATCAAGCATGGTCTGTAGTAGGGGTAACACGTAGACTCTATTTTCAACATACCCCTCATAAAAAGGGATGTCAGGTCTGGAGAACGTGGAGGTCAACAAGAAAGTTCACGGTCGTTGCAAACAGCACGCCCAATCCACCTATTTGGTGATCAGTTGTTCAGCGCAGAATCATCCACATAGTCGACTTCGGTATTTGCAGCTCCCTGCTGGCTCTGATGGCAGATTTTCGTCGACTATGTGAGAAACATTCACGGACACGTTCAACTGTTTCCTCGCTTACTGGCGGGTTCCGGTTGATTTTATGTTACATATGCATTCCCGTGCCCTAAAATTGGGGTACCACTTGCGAATTGTAGGCCCCCCAGGTGGTTCTGCACCAAACCTTATTGGGATAGTCGTTGAACACTAATAACTGATTGTTTAACATGGATACAGAAAGTTTTTCTGTCCTCCATAGAAGTCACTTTGTCTCAACAATGAAAAAAATAATGTTATGCAGTAGTTTTACCATATGTGATGTACTAAAACAAAACTTTCTGAGTTTCTCTTTGTATCGGTATGAATTTTAAATATATGAGTTTCATTAAACATGTGGTACATGTGTTTGAAACAGGAGAGGTTTTTTTAGGGAGTCCTGTATTTACATAACTCATACAGTATACAGAAAATGGAAATATGTTTAAAACCACTTTAATGAGATTCTTCCTTTGAAAGTTAGTCTCAAAAGTCTAATGCACAGATGGTACTAGACTATACTTAAGGTAAGGTTCCAGAAGACATCCGAATATTGTTGATCTTAACCTAGACTTACATCTGAAGTCTGATTAGTGAACTATATTATTAGTCAACGATGTATAGTTACATGGAGGAGGGAAGGAACTGGCCATCCTACTCCATTATATCCTGCTCAGTTGCTTCATGAGTGATACCTTCTTGGTGTTAGTTATGAGGTCCAACCACAGTCACGAAGCTCAATACGTAGCAAATATGCATCCTTAGATAGTTGCTAACCACTAGGATCGCTACTATCGCCTCATTACAGACAATGCGAAATAGTACCTGCACAGTCTATTGTTCCTAGCACCCTCACAACTCAAGCTTCGTCACCGTATATACTAGACTGTGGTCCCAGCCAGTCTTGGAACTGCTAACTAAACACATACATTAACATAGACTGTAATTGCCTATAGTCTGAGTCTTGATTCAATCTGCACCCATTCAAACATCCGGAGTCAGAATGTAATGGCTAAGAACAATTTTAGAAAGTCTAAAGAGAAAAAGAAAAATACAGCCTGTTAATATCAGGCAAATTATCGGACCTCCCATATTTCCGTGCAAGATGTAATTTACATGCGTAATATGAATTCATTCATCAATCGCGCGAAGGTAATTTCGTACTTTGAGAAGTGTGGGTTGGTTGCCTACGACGTGGCCAACTGCGACCGAGTTGATGACCAAGGCAAGGCCACATTGGCGACAGTCCTGCCCACCTGCACGGGATCTGGGAAGCCACGGGCAGATGGCGTTGGCGGGACGCCATATAAGGTCCTTCAGGAGGCCGTGGAAACCCACGCCCTATCCAGATCCCCTGCATACGATCGCGTCGCAAACAAATGACGTGCGATAATGTTGTTTACAGGGTAACTTAGCACAGGAAAACGTTTCTGGTCTTAGGGGTCTTAGGGAAGGTACACAAGCAATGCAATTTCAAGAAAAATTATGTTTAATAACATGCGTGGGACGATAAAGAGAACTCTAAAGAAAAACGTTGAACAGGAACATAATAAGTGGTGCAAAACAACGCCGGCGAATGGTTGTGTGTATAAAAATGAAGGATATTGATAAGTGGACTGTGAAAAGAGGAGATGGAAAAGGTTACAAACCAGTGAAATTATATTAGAAAGCGCAGGTGGAAAAACGAAGTGAAAAATCAAATTAATTTAATAGAAATAAAAGACCTAATAATGGAGGGAAGATTTTCTGGACCACAACATACACACAATAAAATGTGAACCGCGTGATCGAAATACTGTTGGAAAAGGTGGATGGAACAACAAGGAAATTCAGTGGACTGAAATACTGTTGGTAAAATGTATATCACAGTCCATTAAATTCATATGATAACGAAGACGTCTTCCTCGATGGTCTAGTGGTTGCCGTTGAACATTCGACGTTCGCCTGTCCAAACTCGGTCGATGACAATGGATTTTAAAGGGATATAAAATCTTTGGCGTTCCTTCCTCCAGAAACGAAACAATGTAGGTTCCGTGTCGTAGATTTACGGCACGTAAAAGAGTACTGTCTCCGACAGGGATTCCGAGCAATATCTTACGGCCATTTTTCGCCCACGTTGAATTTATACGCTTAATAACTTCTGAAATTAAATCGTCGTTAAATGAATTACTACTATTACTACTACTACTACTACTACTACTACTACTACTACTACATACCACTACCACTACTGCTACCACCACCACCACCACTACCACTGCAATCAAGACATCAAAAGAACAAGTTATTTAGGATTATGTGATCATGTTTTATAACCAGTTTTCGAAAATTAGTTTCTATAAATTTTGTTAATGACATGAAGTCCTTTACATTTATATAAAAAAAGCTAGTATGATGTATAGATGAGGAGGCGAGATCTGCCATGTGAGCTGTGCGAGAGGGAAAAGAATAAGCTATCAAAAAGAGGGTTTATTTCATGATGGTTAATATTATACGGATCTACCGAAACGTAAGTTCATCTCAGACTAAAACCTATCTCCACCCTCCATATCCATTGGTGATATGTCCACGGCATATGATAAGGTCACAGGAGAGCTCTTGCCTTCTCTGCTGTACTGACTTGCAATGTTACGTTACACCCCAGATCACATATAGATTGATCATTCCTGTGTTAAAATCGGTAACACTGTGAAGAGAACAACCGCCAGGATCGCCACCCGTCCGCCGTAAAGGAACACGAGATGGCAGTACAGTCGCTAATGCAATTCAAATGGGAGTTATGACGTGACTCCTTATGTAACAACTAGATGGCAGCATAGTAAACCTGACAAAAGTTGTTATCGTCAAAGCCTATAACGCAGAGCAATCTGGGTATATATGATCTAGGATTACACTGAAATCTGATTAACGGTAGTATTGGATTACTTCAACGATGAAATTACTAAATCAATTTTGTTATATCGTGTTTTTAAAAATGATCTTTTTTTGTACTCCAGAATTATAAACAGTCTTTATCTTTAGTGAAAATCGTGCATAATATGCCATACAGACACTATAATAAAATATTACCATACCAACTAAAACGTAATGACGGCATAACTTGTACAATTAAGTTAATATTATGAAACGATTTGCCGTGCAATGATATTTAATTAATAATTGTTGTCATAGTAACCCATTTCTTTATAGACCATGATATCAAACTACCCATGATTATAAATTTGATGTTATTTTTTCATTGTTTTATAATGCTGTCCTATAAAAAATAACCTATGAAACACGTTTATAATTTTATACAGTTATTGCATTCATCAGAATTAGGAAACTCGCATCGCTCATTTCCTAAACATTACCTCGTGCAATAAAGTATAACATTATCAACTTTCTTCATAATATACTATTAATTTATGTCATGTTTCAACCGTTTGGTGGAATGAACCACATCTAAAACATCCTGGAAATGTTTACTGATTCCGATTTCAGGGGCATAGGCTATAGGTAACTTACTTAAGCCACATATACTTGTACAGTATACTGTGTATATTATGTAATTCTCTACTTAACGATAATGGATATTCAAAGTAAATGACATGGTCGCATGGCGATAATAGAATACAACCATTATGTTCACTGCAAATTTCACAATGTCTGCCATGAATCGAACCGTGGTCTCTTTTGCTGAGGAACAGCTGCATATGCATTATAATTTTCGTATGGAGGATAACTTACGGCTATGCTATAATATATTTATACTCGTGTTATGTCGTTCCATGCGAGAATCAGTCTAAAATATGATGCCTAGCTGCGTGGCAACAGGATTGGACTGCGCCTACATATAAATTTGAAATTCAGAAGTGGGCCTTCAAGAGACAAATTAGCAGGTGCAGATCCGCAGAAACAATGAGTATATGGTTAGGAAGAGGTGATGAAATATGAGACATCACGAAAGAAGCTGGAGTTTGATTTCCGTCAGATCCTGTGAGATTTAAGATGAGAAAAGTAAAGAGGTTTTGAAATATCTTTTTCTAATATGTTTTTCCTAATACGCATATTTTACAGTTTTCCCATTATCTCTGTGCTGTCATCTCGTTGGCCTTTTGTAGCATCTTTAATTCATAGATATGTAGTAGCCCTGATCACATGTAACAGATTGGCCACGATATATGATTTTTTGGCAACAATAGACGACGTGATATGGCTGAACGGTCGTAAATCTGGACATGGCATCAGCGTTGTCAACCATGCTTTAAATTATCGCGTTATGCGATATTTTTAACCTTGATGCGATATCACTTGTAGGATAATGCGATAATTTTGTTTATGTAATTTTGGTAATGGAATATAATTTGAGTGCGCCAGCATTAAATTCTGGCGCGCTCAAATTATATCGTTTTTCTGTACGATAGAGTGAGAAAGGAATTCGTAGAGCTGGAATGGATTAATACTGGAGCTTGAAACTATTCTTACATCTAGCGATCGTTACGAAAAGTTCATTTTGGACAGTGGAGATCCTAGCGACCGTTCTCTTTTATATATTGCCACTTCATAACATGGGAAGTCCCGCGCCGTGGCGTCGTGGTCTAAGGCGTCCTGCCTAGGACGGTGTTACGGAATGCGCGCTGGTTCGACTGTTTCGAGTCCTCATGGTGAAAGAATTTTTTTATGAAATTTCGGCTAGTGTATGGGACCGGTGCCCACTTAGCATCGTGATGCGCTTGGGGAGCTACGATAGGAAGCGGAATCCGGTTACGAAATCCAGTTATAACGGCTGGAGGATCATCGTGCTAACCACACACATTCTGGTTGGATGATCGTCCACCTCTGCTTCCGCATGTGGACGTGAGACCAGCAGCTGGCTGGTCGGTCATGGTCCTTCATGGGCTGTCGTGCCTCGGATTATTATTTATTATTGTAACAGGAGAATGGCCAATTAGCGATGGTCTACCGTACCCCAGAAACCCATCCGAACTGAAGTCCGGGGTTTCCATTCCTCTATAGATCTCTGAGTGGTCTAGAACCCTCCTTCACCTTCTGACAAACCACAAGGAATACCCGCCAAGGTAGGCGGCCAATGCGACACCAGTCAAACACAAGTGTAGGCCTTGTTTTTCGAAATGGTGATGAAAATGGAAGAGGAATTGTGAAGGATGTTAGTGGAATGAAAAGCGGAAACGGGAGAACCCCGAGAAAAAGCCCCACAACTTTGGCTTTGTCGAATATGAATACAACTCCGTCATCGCTAGGATCTGAACTCGGCTCCGCTGTCGTCGTAAGCCAGTGCTCTGCCAATTGAGCTACCAAGGAGGTTAGTTCCTCGTCACAGATCGGTGCCTGTGACTGAAAATTGTTCGCAATGAATGAAGTACTGAATTGGGAGTTCTGCCGGCCGGCGAGTGGCTTCGTGGGCGGCCATGTTCATTGCCAAGGCAAGGCAGTTCCCTCGGTGTTGGTAGCCCACTCACTGAGGAGAAAATGGTCGGAACTACGTTTGTTGCAATTTTTATATTATTTTATTATCTGACGTCCGGCCATACCTTTTCATTAAAAAAAAAATATTATCACAGTTGTCAATTAAATGTATTTCAAAATACCTGAATGTATTTCTATATATCTATTAGTCTATCTACAGAGGAGGGCCGCTCGGGTGGGCCCATTGTTCTACCCGGAATGGAATGGTGAGCATGCCTTGAGCCCCCCGCACTACAGATCCCTCTCGGAAAAAACCTCATCCAAGTAACTTGTTCCAATCAGGATTTGAACCCGGTTCGCTCGTTTTGCGGTCAGATGTGCTAACCGTTACTCCACAGATGTGGAACCTGGATGTATTTGCTTCATCGTTATATTTTTTTGTACACATTTTTTTATTTCTCCCATTCCTCTTTTTTCTTTTCTTTCTTCTATCTATACTTTTCCCTTCTTTAATGTTGTAAGCAAGTTTTAATCCTGGTTGAGTGTAAGAGAAGGTCCTACGGCTCTAACTCTGACAGGTTAAATAAAGCCATTATTATTATTATTATTATTATTATTATTATTATTATTATTATTATTAATAATTTTGTTTTATTTCTTTCTCTCTTTCTTCACAGCTACCATTTCTTAACTTTTATTTATTGTTTTTTCTTCTTCCTTCTCTCACTTTGTCCTTTTACATTAATTTATGTCACTCACTCACTCACTCACTCACTCACTCACTCACTCACTCACTCACTCACTCACTCACTCACTCACTCACACACTCACTCACTCTTTTCTTATTTAACCTTGTGGGAATCAATATGTAATGAGGTCTTCACTATAGGCTGACCAGACGTCCCCGATTTCCGGGGACAGTCCCCATTTTGAGTTGCTGTTCCCGGAGAGCAATTGTGCCCTTTTTGCCCCCGGAAATTAATTTTGTCCCCAGAAATTTCGATTTTGTTTGAAGGACATTTTACACATGAATATTTAAGTATCATGATGAAACTGCTGTGGTTCATGCACATTTCTGAACGGTTCTCAGTATGAAGCAGAAGAATCAGCAAGCACAGTAGAAGATATCTGCACCCTCTGAGAAGAACATACGATATACTATTTTTGTCTTCATTCGCGTTGAGCGGAAACGTTAGAACTGCCGCAGCGTCCATTTTTAAGTAGTTAAAAAAAAAGAAAAGTTTTGTGACAAACCAACAGGTGAAAATTGGTGTGATGTTTTTCAACATTAAAAAAAAAAAATTCTATTCCATTTGAAAATCTTCTCAAAATAGTGTCATTAATCATGTGTTTTTCAGTCAGTAATTCGTCAGTTGAAAGACTTTCCTCCACAATGAACTCAATCTGTACTGATGAAAAGTCAAGAATGAGAATTGAAACAGCTTTGTTACAAGTGAAAACAAACTTTCATTTTTTCAGACCAGTACTTGTGAAGTGTGTGTGTGTTAGAATTCAGTGTGCACAGTATCATGTGAAAGACTTCGATACATGCGTCAGTACTGAAATTGAATTCTTAGTGACCATAACTATGTATAGAAGTGATGTGTGTTTATTCATTTAATTCAAAAAGTTAAGATACTCTACAAATTTAGTGCGCAAAGTTCTATAATTGTATCTACTGTTGCATGTATTTTCTGTAACATTTCAACGGACAGTGACTAGATAAGTGTTTGTGGTTTTTCTTGAAATTGCCGATGTCCCCTGTTGGACCATAAAAAATCTGGTCAGCCTACTTCACTAGTATAAAAACCACAAGAATTCTCCTTTTACATACCTTAGTGGGATCTGTATTGTGTTATGGACGTGACTGTCCATAGAAAAAAAAAAGATGAAAGCAGCTGACAGCTTGTGAAATGCGATTTCTTAAGAAGAGCAGTTCGTTCTACAAAATGGGATCTAAAACGAAATGAAGATATTACAAAGGAATTCTACATTCAACCCATCTTAATTTTCCCTTCCCCAAGTCAACCAGAGAAACCATTTTTAAAGCATGAATGCCAGCTGAATCCCTGATCAATGTTGAACTACCGTTCATAGGGGAAGAAATCTCCAGGTCGGCCTTTCAGATGATGGATGGGAAGCTCTCGTTGAGATCGTAACAGGCATAGATAGACATAAATACTTGAAAGGCAGAAAAAGGATAAGACTTGTTCCCTTTCTCCTGCCTTCTTTCGTTTTTTCATGCTATTTTTCTTTGTTCCCTTGGTTCTTTTCTTCCTATTCTTTTGTTTTTTTCGTGTCTCTCTTTTTAACTTAATTTTCTTTCTTTCCTTATCAGTTTCTTTCCTTCTATCTTTGCTCTTTACTTTAATAAATCTTTATATATTTAATAAATATTAGCAAATAATGACATGCAGCCACTCTCGGCTCTTTTAAGGCATGATTGATTAATCACATGACAATAATGAACGATCTCTGGTTGCCAATGCATCAAACCAAACTTGGTATAAATGTCGTGATGCATTTTATAGAACTACGCGGAAGTTTCTGAACCTTGCGTGCCGGTTTGTAGCGATCGTCAGAGTCGGAGTTCGAGTGGTCAGTTTTTTAAGAACATTTCTGAACACATAATTATCAAAGATAACCTGCTTCCATCTACGTTCGTAGTGTTAAGTCACAAGGGATTTCATGTTTATCAGCGAAAAATGATTCGCTTGATTACGCAGAAGTAACAGATATCGACGTTTACAGCAAAAAGACTCTTAATAATTTATTGATGTTTAGTCAAACAGCTGACGAATCTGTGAAAATTTGTGATACAAAAAAATTAAGTTCTGCGAGTTTTTTCACTTATACGGAGAAGGGATCCGAAGGCTTGCACTGCAGCCTAAGGCTTATTGTGCTTACCATTCGTATTTTGTGAATGATTGGGTAGCCGAACGGCCGCGCTCTTGTACAAGTACAGCACGCCGCACCGTGAACTTAACCCGGGATATTGTATAGGTGATGATGATATGCGAATTAATGATGATGAAATGAATCTGAGGTCCAACGCCGAAAATTACCCAACAATTCTGCTTCAGTTAGTTGAGGGAAACCCTGGAAAAAACCCCAACCAGGTAACCAGGATTTGAACCCGGGTCCATTCGTTTCATAGCCAGACGTGCTAATTATTACTCCACAGCGGTGGACTAGTTTTGCGGATTACAGTACACGCTCTATCTCAATTGTACCATGTCTTCTGATTCACAGTAATATTCTAACTGATGCGTAAAGCAACAGAGATATGTAGCCGGAAAGAAAATAAACGAAAAAAGTATAGAAAGATATGTGAAATTATATAGGAAATGGTACAAATAATCATTAAGTGAGTTGATATATTGAGATGTGCTTAAAAACGGCCCCAATTGCAAGCAATTAATCCACGTCCTCCAGTTCTGCGATTCGATAGTGCCGCGCCACTCCTCCAATTAGCTGCGTCGGCATCCTTTGTGGAATATCGCTTTGTCAGTTCTCGAAACTATTAATTCTAACAATGATTTGTAGGCACTCACAACTTGCAGACGAGGGTTGACCATCTTTTTGAGCATATCGCGCATGGCACGAGGGGTGGCCACCATGCCCTGAGACACGCAGTCCACATAGAGCGTGACGTGGGCTCCTGGTTGCTTCTGGTTGACGGCCAGTACCAGGGAGCGCAGGATGGTGCCCTCGGACAGCGTGTCCACTGTGTAGTGCTGTGCGCGGGTGCGCCCGTCCTCCACCGTCTCCACCACCACTGTAATCACAGTACACGGCAACGATAATTGAAAGAATTTGTTCTATAGCACACACGTATCCATGGAAAATATACCTGTACATGAAAATGAGTTTCTACAGCACAGACGTAACCCTAGACATTATGCGTGAAAATGCATCTTTACAAGGACACACGCAACTATGGAAACGATATATCTGTAGTGCTCGGGAAAAGTGGCACAAGTAAAAATGTTAATTTTAGAGAAGGAAAAAAACGGTCTTCACACTGGTTTATGTCGATTTTATTTTCTTCTGTATGAATTATTGTAATGGGAGAAATACTTATGTCTCTTTTCCCAAGCGAGCAGATGTTCCGTAAGTTGTCAATAAATTAATAAAAAATGTTAGTGGATACTGACTTAAGTCCCTTTTCCCAAGCATTGCAGATATGAAAATGTGTCTTCATAGTATTTTTTTCCTTGTTAGGAGGGAGGGAGGGAGGGAACATCCCACGCACTACGACCTGAGGTCTATTGTACACCCCCGATATGGGATGAGTTGCGTGCCCACCGATCCTCTACGCGCACCGACCTAACCACTTGATCCCCTTAACGACCGGTCCATACAGTCAACAGAGTCCATATACCAGTCCTGCTTCGGTACCCCCCCCCCCCAAGGCTCCCTTAACGATTCGAGGCGGAAGTCCTCCCCTGATAAGGTCTGCCCTGGGTTCCGTTGCAGAAGCTATCCATCATCACTTGAATACAATCCACGGAGGCCGGTCGAGAGAGCCAGCAGATTCGGAGGACCGCCTGTAGAGCGATCTGAAAACCAGAAGAAGTAACAGGATGATGAATGAAAGGATAATAGGGAAGGAAAGGAAGTCGCCTGATAAAGTAGGAGTGAGGGAAAAACCCCGAAAAAACCTCACCCAGGCAACTCGTCCCGACGGGGAACCGAACCCGAGCCCGCTGGATTTGGAGTTAGACTCGCTAACCCCTCAGCCACAACGGTGGACGTCTTTATAGTATACACGAAATCATAATAATTATATGTGAAAATTCTGACAGCGATGCATAAACAAATGTCTCTACAACACGCACGTGACCATAGCAAATACTATATAGACTGCATGAAAATGCGTCTCTACAGCACGTACGTAACTGTGGCATCAATGTGTCTGTACAGCACACACGTGACCATAATATGAAAATGTGTCTCTCCAGCACACACGTAACCATAGAAAATATAGGGCCCACATAAAACTGCTTCCCTACAGCACACATGTATGTATGACAAAATGTGTCTGTACAGCATACAGTAACCTTAGCAATCTCTATAGCACACATGTAACTATGGAAACGATACACAGAAATGTCTCTACAGCATACCGTAACCTTAGCAAATATACATGAAAATGCGTATCTATAGTGCATACGTAAGTATGGCAACGATACATAACAATATGTGTCTACAGCACACACGTGACCATAACATGAAAATGTCTCTCTTCAGAAACACATAACCATAGCAAATATAGGATATAAAATTGAAATTGAAATTGCACCCGTGTCCAGAGACTCTTTGTTTACGCGCTAGAGTCTCCGAAATGGTAGGAGGATGGCTGTAGATAACAAACCATTATGCTCTGCGATGTGGTTCCAGCATGATGGCGCTCCAGCACACTTCGATTGTGAGGTAGTGGCTACTTGAATGATGCCTTTGGCAACAGATGGATTGGAAGTGGAGGCCCAATAGCCTGGCCCCCTCGCTCACCTGGCCTAACACCATTGGATTTCTTTTTATGGGAGTACAAGAAAACCCTGGTGTACGAGACTCCCGTGTAGACACAACAAGATCTTGTGGCACGAATTGAAAAGTTTTATGACTATTTGCTCTCAAATTCACTGCTACAAGCCACAAAAGTAACAAATATTTATTCCAATTAAAAATTGACAGTAATGGAATATGTAGTGTTATTACTTATTAGGTAAGAGAAAACCAATGTTTTCATATTTGATAATGAAAAAGAAAAAGATTACTGCATGCTTATACTTCAGGTACGGCATGTGAAAGATTAGAATTCTGTGGAATTGATCAAACTTAGTTTTCCAACAATATTTTGGTTTCTGACATTACAAAAAGCAAGTTCTTTACTAAATCATATTTCTTGACTGAAGTCTATCCGTAAAGCAGTATTGTCTAGTAGTTTTAAATTACAAAACGTTAATAACTCTAACAACCAAGAGATTCTGCTCAATATCGCCTTTGTCCATAAATCAAATTCCACTTGAATTCTCCGGGATTTGAACTCGGATAGAAGCCCCACACTCATGTTGTTCTGCCATTAGTACAGCATTGAATGACATTACTCACCCCACCACACAAAAAAATCTGCAGTCGTTCTGCGCCTTTCTAACCTAATTACATAACAGGTCATTTCGCAGACTAGATTGCAATTACAACTCTGCAATTATTAGAGCGCAGTTTTGCAACCTCTGATGGACAAGACCAGGAATTAAACTGCGGATACAAGAACTGCCACTCACGACATAGAAGCAAGTCGGTGTCTTAGGCTGAATTATTGAGTTGATGGAGAAAGAAACGAATTGTCGGATATAACTTATCTACTACAGAGTGTTCAATCTCTAACTTTACCAGCTCTTGTTATAACATGTATCTATGGTTTAATGTGTAAGAAACGATTAAGATTCATCTCTAATGTTATGTAGAAGTCGCAGTTGTGGGATAGCTTAGGTTAAGTTAGCTTAGTTTAACTTAGTTTTGCTTGGGTTAGTTAGGGTTAGTTAAGATTAGGTTAGTTTAGGTGTGATAGGTTATGTTAGGTTACAGTCGAAATTATGTGTTTCTGAAATTTTTTTTTGTATTACCTTTCGAAAATCGAGCATAAAATCGTCATTTGTAAAAGAAAAAAAAAATTCGAAAATCGTGGAGTGTCGTCCTCGAGAATAATAATAATAATACTAATAATAATAATAATAATAATAATAATAATAATAATAATAATAATAAATCATTACCCAGTATATTAAAAAAATTATCCTATGCCGTCCTAATTTCTATGATAAAACTAGGCCTATGTACAGTACAATTATTTAGTCCTGACAGTCGCCGACAATGTGCGCCTGAGTCAGGCGAGTCCATGAAGTTGCGCCAAGGGGTGTTCGGGTTAGTCAGTCGCTTGCATCCAGAGAGATCGGATGCCACGCGTGGGGTAAAGCGGTGGGTTTCCAGTAGAGTTAAGCTGTACTGCATTTCTTTACTGACCCTCGCTCTTATATCTACTCTGTAGCTCTCCCCACTACTCCTGCTACTTCCCCTTTTACGTCGCCGAGCTGTCAGGACTAAATAATCGGTCTGTAGGTACCAGGACCCATTGAATGAATGAGTATGTAATGTACTGTATGTATGCATTTATTTATTTTATTTTGGTAGGTTATTTTACGACGCTTTATCAACATCTTAGGTTATTTAGCGTCTGAATGAAATGAAGGTGATAATGCCGGTGAAATGAGTTTGGGGTCCAGCACTGAAAGTTATCCAGCATTTGCTCATATTGGGTTGAGGGAAAACCCCGGAAAAACCTCAACCAGGTAACTTGTCCCGACCGGTAATCGAACTCGGGCCACCTGGTTTCGCGGCCAGACTCGCTAACCGTTACTCCACAGGTGTGGATCTATGTATTTTTTAGTAGGTTATTTTACAACGCTTTATCAACAGCTCAGGTTATTTAGCGTCTGAATGAAATGAATGTGATAATGCCAGTGAAATGAGTCCGGGGTCCAGCACCGAAAGTTACCCAGCATTTGCTCATATTGGGTTGAGGGAAAATCCCGGAAAAAACCTCAACCAGGTAACTTGCCCCGACCGGGATTCGAACCCGGGCCACCTGATTTCGCGGCCAGACGCGGTAGCCGTTACTCCACAGGTGTATGTATGTATGTATGTATGTATGTATGTATGTATGTATGTATGTATGTACTGCGACCTAGTAGATTTATTCAACGTAAAATACGTCTTCGAGTTAGGGATTGAGACATTTTTTTAGAACTGCGGCTAGGTGGCGCTACTGATGTACTGAGCAGCCGATTTCCGGCGTTTATCATGTTTCTCGTGCGTTCGGCAGCTGTGAGTAGCACCTTCCCGGATATCCAATACTTCTTCTCTCTTCATTTTACGCAGTTTCGCCTGAGTTTGATTGTATATACTGTAAGTTTCAAATGTGCTGACATTTTGATGGCGTGGATAAACAAACTATGATTATCAAGCAACGTTTATAATTGTTGCCCTTTCGTAAACACACCACACTCCTGCGTAGCTTCGTTCGTTACTGGCGCCTGAAATTCTCACAATGACAATACGGGCCAGTGCTGCCGACACAAGAAGTCTAAATGTCTCTATGGCCCTGACGAAATTCCGCTATACAAGTAAAAATAATATACAAAAATAACGAAAATGTATACCTTTCACGGTGAGATTTGCTGCATTTCTTAGAGCAGGTGAAACTTGAAGATAGATGTGACGATATTTATATATTCACGAATGAGATCTCCGACCCCTGTTGGACTGAAAAAATCGTCGCATACATAGTAGAGCGCGCATACTGGGCATGTATAAGGCGAAGTGCATGGCTCCGTCTTGGATGTGACCATCCATCGGATATCACACCAACAAAAATCTGTGGCTACAGCGTTGATCACACTGTAGCGAGGTGGATTTGGTGATCAGAGGTTTTTTTTTTTTACTTAGTCATTTAACGACGCTGTATCAACTACGAGCTTAGTATTTAGTGTCGGTGGGATTGGTGATAGCGAGATGATATTTGGCGAGATGAGGCCGAGGATTCGCCATAGATTACCTGACATTTGCCTTATGGTTGGGAAAAACCTCGGAAAAACCCCAACCAGGTAATCAGCCTAAGCGGGAATCGAACCCGCGCCCGAACGCAACTCCAGATCGGCAGGCAAACGCCTAGCCGACTGAACTACGCCGGTGGCTTCAGAGGTTTCTCTCGACTCCTGATCATCTGATTTGATTTTTCCGAGGTTTTCCAACTCTAAGGAAATGTCAGCTAATCACATGGTGAATACTCAGATTCATCTCGCGAATACCGCCTTGTTATCGATGCTGGATAATCTTTTGATGGAGACAGCGCCTTTAAAGTACCGATTTAAAAACAACAAAATGGAAACTTTCATCCTATGTGGATTTATACTTATGGTTGTTAAATTTGCACCTTAACCACTACTCCTGTGTGTTTTTTTTTATTTTGTCCCATTACACAATGTAATACTACATGCTTGAGAGAGAGAGAGAGAGAGAGAGAGAGAGAGAGTGAGAGCGAGAGAGCGAGGGGGGAAGAGAGAGGGGTGAACGAAAGCTTTGCTGAATGGTACAGAGTGGAAGTAACATAACTCTGCAGCTTTTAACATTTTATTCCATGGATAGAGTACAACAAAACATTCTGATATATCAATTCCAAATGAATACTTTTCACAGAAAAAATAATTTTCCCCTTAAAGTTAACATTTTTTACTGAGTAAATACTACCCGTACGACTTTGAGTTTTATTCTCGTTATAGAAACTGATAAGAATGATTTATCTCTTTGCAGTTCTAAAATAAAATTGGTGGTTTACATTTTATTGGGACGCTCTGTAAATTGGGACCACACAACCACCTGTATGCAAACACATGCGTTGCTTGGTAACATAGAGTAAAAGCTTTATGAGTAGTAATTCGATCAGTTTTTTTTTATGAAGACAGGCATAAAAGTGTCAGTTTGCATTATATTATACAAAGGCTTTAGTAACAATCCTTTATAATAACTTATACGAAGTATGATAGAGGAAGACAAGTCAATGGTCAAACAAGGCGTGCACTGTGCATCTTCCATTTTATAGTCCTGCGCAAACATCCCCTAGGGCACAGAATGGGTTTCACACCCACATGGGTTGTCTGCGAGAGGGTATTCGCTTATCCGCGCTGAAGGTCGCCGTGTGGAGATCTTCAAACTTACTGTTCCATGTTCGAGTCCGTGAACCGTCTTTCGTAGTTGATATATCTTTAATTAGTTTTCTTTGTTTCTCAAATACAATATCCGAATTTAAATTTGAAATAAATCAATGTTACTTTAAAAATTTGGCTGATTAGCCATTTGGCTTGTATTCGGGAAATTCGGTGTTGTATCCCAGACAATTGCAGTAGCGGCTGGTAGTAAAAATAATGAGTGTGCTACAATCTCTATATCGGCCTACTGTACACACTTATATGTATTTATCTTAATTTGAGACTCGCCTAGTGACGAAATATGAAATCCATACGACGTTCCTTCTACTGCAGAACTTGTCATTTACCCTGGTGTTAAACCCTCCATCTTAGACATCATACTATTTTCTATTGACAGTATTGCAAGAGCAGTGAGGCGATCCTGGGACATAGTGTTCCTTAAAAACGTTTTTTTGCGTTTTAAGCAAGAAAAACTTACTTCTGTCTCAGCAGTAGTCATTGGTTTTGTAACCAAAATATTTAACTACTTCGTTACTTCACAGAATGGATCCTGTGAATTATTGGAGACTATATGTATTGTAACAATTGAACAGCTCCATCTATATTCCGGAAGTTTGGTCTTCCGTATAGAACTCAAAGTTGTTTCTTTAACACTCTTTTGTTCAGTACAATATAGCTGTTGACAGCAACTTCAAATTCGCGTTCAGGAAAATTATGCGAAATATTGTAAAAAAATTGTTGTTTAACAATTTTGTTGCGTCTAGGTAGTTTAAAGACTGGAAACGATAAGTAGTTTCCTGAATTATAGGTCACATACTTCCTTGGCATCAATTTTCTGGGATTCCATTTTTCGTCTCTTGCTGACTGGTTCAGGAGGAACCTAATAAAACAGGTAGACGGCAGCAGCAGTCTGACACTTGAATTACCAAATACATTGTACATAGTTCCGAGTTCTTCCACAAACAAGCATTCTTTCGTTACGCTTTACTTTTGCAATCTCCAAGCCGTGTTGTGCTGAAGCTGACTACAGCACTTCCCTGCGTAAAAATAGCCAATCAGGGCAGTGATTTCAGCTTCGTACATGCGCATTAATTGTCTACATTCTCATGTAGAGTTTTGAGTAGCACAACGAACCCCCTGAGGCACCAAAGAGCGAAGAGCGAAGACTAAACACTCTATAACGCGTCATGAACATAACCACGGGAAGTTGTCAAATGGCAGATTAGATACTATGGTGGTATTGCAAATACATTATTTGAGCAAAAATTATTATTGTGCTGTAGCACTGTAGCATATAAGGACGGGCCGCCCCTGGACAATTGTCTATCTTGATACAGAGTTTCGAGTTTAATGCTTAATTTTTAAGACAATATTCTTTGGATAATTCAACATCGATTTAACCCAACATATCCATATCCAGTAGTCGTAGTGGTAGTAATAGGTGGTAGTAGTCTAGTAGTTTTAGTGGTGGTAGTAGTATAAATGATGATTGTAACGAAACTCTTCATTACGGATGCACAAAAAGCGTACTGGACTGGAGTACTTATGGGTGATCCATGTCCCGCTCGATAAGGACTATTATACTCGGCTACGACGCCTTCTGCAAGCTCACAGAAACAGTAATGAATTGCGGAGCAATACTGAAATAAAGGCAGGTAGGATGAAGGGTAATCTCAAAATCTGACTTTGCCACCACAACGATTGGAAATAACCGGCCGGTGGGCTGGTACACCTCATTCTCATTCATCTCATAATTTGGGGTGCACAATAGGCCATTGTCGGGCCGACGTGCTGAAGGGTCGTCCCTAACCCGCCCCCAGCCACTCAATACTGCCTTTCACAAACGTACATACGCTGAACTTATAGAAATAAGTATTTAATCCAACAACGGTCGTGGAATAATAATAATCGATAAAATGTTATGTGAAATAATAATAATAATAATAATAATAATAATAATAATAATAATAATAATAATAATCATTCATTCATAGTGTTCTGCCCAAGAGCAGGTCTTTCACTGCAAACCCAGCATTCTCCAGTCTTTTGTATTTTCTGCCTTCCTCTTTGTCTCTTCATATGACCAATGTATCTTAATGTCGTCTATATCTGATATCTTCTTCTGCCCCGAACTCTTCTCCCGTTCACATTCCTTCCAGTGGATCCTTCAGAAGGGAGTTTATTCTCAACCAGTGACCCAGCCGATTCCATTTCTTCTTTCTGATCAGTTTCAGCATCATTCTTTCTTCACCCACTCTTTCCAACACAGCTTCATTTCTTATTCTGTCTGTCCATTTCACACGCTCCATCCTTCTCCATATCCACATTTAAAATGCTTCTTTTCGCTTCTCTTCACTTCGTCGTAATGTCCATGTTTCTGACTCATATAATGCTACACTCCACATAAAGCACTTCACTAGTCTCTTCCTCAGTTCTTTCTCCAGAGGTCCGCAGAAGATGCTCCTTTTTCTATTAAAAGCTTCCTTTGCCATTGCTAATCTCCTTTTGACTTCTTAGCAGCAGTTTATGTTACTGCTAATAGTACACCCCAAGTATCTGCAGCTTCATTTAGAATTCGCAAGTTTACCTTCTTCACTTTTCTTCCTATAACCTCCTCAGTCCTGTTGTAGCGTATACTATACATAATTATATTGTAATTTTTTTGCAGTATCTTTGATACTTTTGAATTTTTGAATAATTAAATTTGATAGAAATGAAGAGTATCACTTTTGCAACATTTCTATACCAGATTTATAAGTTAGAATTAAAATTTAGGGGCACCAAGAGTCAAAATTGCCCCAAAATTTGATTTTCTGTGAAGACATGATTTGGGATTTTTGGAACCCCAGAATGATTATGTATATATATATATATTTTTTTTTTTCAATTTAGAAACAAATATAAATTCGGGACTGAAGAGGATAACCATGGTCTTCGTCTTGTTGGCATTTATCTTCATTCCATACTGCTCACAGCTGTCATTTAACTCCAGTAGCATATTCTTCAGTATAATGAAGAAAAAAAAATGTTTTACAAAGATTCGAAAGTTACATTATAGGTTAACTCGTGTTCCGCGGTGGAAAACGTTTGAGAAACATTGAAAGAGAGGAACAGATGTGGTCCAAGCAACTGTATGAATGGAAGAGGAAAAAAACGAAGAAAACCTGGAGTTATCAAAACCGTTCCTCCGATAATCTTAATACAATTTCCTTCAGATTCTTCCGTACTTACGGACTGTCAAATAGCACTGCATACATAACCAAAGTAATAAGACGGACGCAAGTATTAGAGGAGGTCATGCATATCTCAAGGTCATCCCAACAGTTGAGTCTGGCAAACAGGAAGTTTCTTTCTTCTGAAGAGGATCGAATTCACGGGCTTCCAGCCCGCAGCTAGAGACATGCAGCGAATATTATTTTGCCTCTTGGGCCAATTCCCTCGGGTTACAGCATGGCAAGGCCATTTATTTAGATGAAGGTCGGTGCAGATGACAGTCAATCCTTAAGTCGTACTTTGTTCAACAAACGGCAGCAGTTAAGTCATGATTTCGAGTTTGAACATGCCTGGTTCTCTCATAACGGAGTTATATCAGAAAAGTAGGACTACTCTGAATCGGTACTTGCGATTTCTCTGTAAACCTGTCAACAGTATAGAAGATCAACTGAAAGGCACATCTTTAACAAAATGACTACTGCAAGGAGGGGAATTCGTCGTTGAAAAAGAGGGTGTTACGGAAGGTTATATCCAGAGTAAGAAGTTCGTACCAAAACTGTTAAGTTGTGTGAACTAGGACTATATATCCACCAAATGAACAGTAGCAACGCAGCTCTCACCGTGAAGAAACCAGCAAAACAAACATGTATAGTCGATGATAATCAAACTTGTCTTTCTATCTTAAAATAAGAAACAAAATAGATAAATAATATTGTATAAAAAAGACATTTGACAATTAGACTCTTCGTAATTTTCAATATAAAATTATTTGTCCATACATATAAAAAGTAACAAACAAAATACATAATTATATGTATCTATTACAATTAATAATAATGTAGATTTAGAGTTTATCAAAAGAGGTACTCTTCTATATTCTGATTATATATAATATATATACACACACAGGGTGATTCACGAGGATTTACCGTCCCTTACGGAGCTTATTTCCGAAGACATTCTGAGAAAAAACTGTCATATAAACATTTGTCTTAATCTCAATACGAGTATTTTCAGAATTAAACTAATTTGAAGTTTTTGTTAAATACCTTATTTCTTTAGTTTTAAGGGTAAAAGAATATTACAAATAGAGAATGAACTGTTCAGAAATATCATTCCTTTAATTGGCTAGTGTTCTGAAGCTAAAAATGTCTTGTCAGTTGCTTTGTACATATTTTGTTTTTCAATTTTTTTAAACTAAAAATTACATCATTTTTACACTATCACAAAAATTGTTACAAATCATACGACTTTAGGAACTTGATTCTTTACAGTTTAATTATGCATCCTAATGTACAGTCTTGAAGAATTTACAAGAGTGGCGTGATTTGTAACAATTATGTGATAAATGCGTAAGAAAATGTAATTTTGTAGTTAAAAATCGAAAAAAAAAAAATTCTGTACCAAGCAACTATGGAATTCGCAACACATTTTTAGCTTCAAAATGCTAGCTAATTAAAGAACTGATACTTCTGAATAGTTCATTCTTTATCTGTAATATTCTTTTATCCTTAAAACTAAAGAATAATGGTATTTTACAAACAATTTCAAATTAGTGTAACTCTGAAAATATTGAGATTAGGACAAATGTTTATATGACATTTTTTGCTCAGAATGTCTTCAGAAATAAGTTCCATAAGGGACAGTAAATCCTCGTGAATCACCCTGTATATAGTGTATATATATATATATATATATATATATATATATATATATATATATATATATATATTTTTTTTTTTTTGAAAATGTTCCTTCTACATCACAACGCGTAACTGGAGAAAACTTTAAATACATTTTATATATGATTGCAGAAAGTAATGGTAAATTACTAGGTAATGTCTTAACATGTATGATATAGTACCTCTTATTGATATTTTAGCATTTCTAGTTACGGAGAAAAGAGGGGGATAATGGTTGACAAACCGAACCATCTGTTAACGAAACTTTTGAACTTAATTGTAGTTGTAACTCATAAAACTCATAATTAGAAAGTATGTGTTACTTATGACACCCATTTTTGTGGTTACATAATACTTCTTCTGTATTTGGCCGGCGGCAGTGACACTTGGATAGGCCTATGTTATGCGACCGCGGATACTTTTGTTTGACCTAAGTTGGTAAATAATTAAGTATCGGGTTCAGAAGTTGTAATTAGCAGTTGTCCATACTTTACACTGGAGAAGTGTATCGAGGCGACTATAACGCATTCTGAAGTGAAAATTACGTGCTGCCATGGGAACGAATGTTACATTTCTGACACGTATCGGCAGTTTCAGAATAAGAGAACCCGAGAAATAAAATTTTATTAAAACAGCTTTTTCGGTAGTAATATATATGTGGTGCAAAGAAATATATATTTAAGGGATTAGGTACAGCTTATAGCAGTAAAATTTTTAAAAATATTCAACATTTTTTTCCTCCATTACTGAAAATTGGTATGAGTAAAACACTGTATTTCTGCTATATGAAAAACATATTTTTACGATTTAAGAAAAATTATTTATACATATTTTTTTCAAAATTCATAATGGTGGTAGTTCACTGTGCAGTGATGAAGCGTTTCCCTCATACTTCATAAATTTGTTAACTTTTTCATGTTTTCTCTCTTTTATTTTATTGCTAAAACTCATGTTTACAATATCATGCTCTTTCAACTACATTCCTTAATAAATAATATTTTTCTTTATTTTGTGTTAGAAGAAAATACTGATATTTGACCATTTTTAAAATGAATTTATTTTTTATCGCACGATCTATCAAAGGTAGAGAAGTGATCTTGCATCATATTGTAGAGATGACATGCATAAATACACACAAAAATTTCGTCACAGAATGTTGGATAGTTTTTTAGTTATGTGGGAAACGCTTCATCACTGCACAGTGAACTGAATTTTGAAAAAAATATATATATAAATATATATTTTTTAAATCGTAAAAATATTTTGTTCATATAGCAGAAGGACAGTGTTTTATATATACTAATTTTCATTATTGTAGAAGATACAATAATGTAAGAAAAAAATATTGAATATTTCAAAAATTTTACTGCTGTAAGCTATACTTAACCCCTTAAGTGAAAATTTCCAAATTTATTTTGTTTTCCACTACAATATTTCTCCTAATGAGGAAGTAAACAGTCAAATACTTTGAAACTCTCAATTGTGAAAATCTACTTTCTCTGTTTTCTGTTTTATTTGAATTTCCTCCATGAACCTTTATTTTTGGAGTTTTTGTACGTGTTTTTTATGACTTCAGTTAGAGTAGTGGGCCTGGGTGGCGCAGTTGGTAGAATGCTGGCCTTTTGTGTCAGAGGTTTGCGGGTTCGATCCCGGCGCAGGTCGATGGCATTTAAGCGTACTTAAATGCTAAATGCACATGTCAGTAGATTTACTGGGATGTAAAAAAAAAAAAAAAAACTTCTGCGGAACAAAATTCCGACACATCGGCGACGTTGATAGCCTATAACCTCGGCAGTTGCGAGCGTCGTTAAATATAAAATAATTTTTTTTAAAGTTAGATGTAATGCGATACCTCTTTTGCCATAGTGTACCGTAGGATGTCAAATGCTTTAATGTAATCTAGAAACAGAATACAGTTTATGTTTCTCTATTGAATTTCCTCCCTCCCCTCCCCCCGATCATTTGTTGTAGTATGAATCTGTTGTCTCAAAACTACTGTCTCTTCCAGTAATATTGGTTTTAACTTTTATGTTAATATTTTGGAATACAACTTACACGCCATATTCAGAAGACGTATGGCTCGACAATTTTAACATTTTGTACGGCCTTCTTTTTTAAATATTGGCTTTACCACTGAAATTCTCCATTCCTGGGGCATATTTTTATTGCTCAACACCTATTTAATAATTTTTTCTCGCTAAAGATTTTTTAGATCGAAATTAATTTATTTTATTGTGATTTGAACCAAATTAACAGTTATTTAGTGTTAAATTTACTTTTTATAACAATGCTAACTAATAAAACGATGAGCGAAGCAAATCTCATAAATAATTCTAACATTCTCTTGTTATAGCAACCCGTCCTTGAAACGCTTAGCGAGATGACAACAATAAATCGTTCGATATAATCGAGTGATTTATCTCGACTCGTCGTTACTGACCGGCGGTGTCTATTCAATTGTTCAGCCACTGCGTTTATGATGATCAGCCTGTACTGATATTGATGAAATGTCGCCAATGAAACATCTGTCAGGGGCAAGATCTTGAATTAGCATAATAAGTGGGTTACAAACAGCGTTCAGCCAATTCAGTCTGAATTTGTATTTGATGCTACAACGAAAGACATGGAACTTTAAAGAGCATGTGCACTTAGCTACATGCCGAAATATTATCTCTCTTCTCTTTCAATATACAAAATAAACATCGTAATTTTATTACCATGATGGAATTTGTACGTTTACGATCGTGTTCTGTTTCTTTGGCATCTTAAGATGCTCTTGAACCAGTGTATAGGGAATTAGTAAGTATGGACACTGCGCGTCGGTACCTTTGATGTAGTATTGCCTTATTTCATTGACCTTCAAACCAGCTCTATCTGCATAAGCGAGAAGTTCTGCCTTCTTCCTAGAGTTGACGCTGATATCGCACCAGCAGTCGACTGTAGAAATACTTTCAGCGGACTTGCCAGCGAATCAGGATTGGTGTTCCAACGTTCGCAGGTGCTTGATTACACTGATCTCTAGCGTTTGAAAGTGGAATTATACGCTAACGGAGCACAATTGCAGAAAAACAGACCAAATAAATTCGTTTAGTGTCCTTTCTTTATAATTCCTATTCGCTGCTTGACCTATCTAGCTTTCCTTAGTCGTCTTCTATCTCATCGCTGGAACGTCTTGCGGTTCCGTGTACTATACCTGAAGTGTTACGCCAGATCTTTTCCATACTGAGCACCGCTACTCCTCCGCACCACACACAACTGAATACACGTTCATTTGACATGTAATTCGTGTATTCAAGTAGTGAATATGCAGACGAGCGCTTTGTTTATGGATTTTGTGATGGCAATGCATTGGCTGCTGTTGAGGAATACAGACGACGTTTTCCCAGTCGATGGGTTACTTTTAATTTTTTAAATTTTATTGGGTTATTTTACGACGCTGTATCAACATCTAGGTTATTTAGAGTCTGAATGATATGAAGGTGATAATGCCGGTGAAATGAGTCCGGGGTCCAGCACCGAAAGTTACCCAACATTTTCTCGTATTGGGTTGAGGGAAAACACCGGAAAAACCTCAACCAGATAACTTGCCCCGATCGGGATTCGAACCCGGGCCACCTGGTTTCGCAGCCATACGCGCTAACCGTTACTCCACAGGTGTGGACTCGATGGGTTACATCTAGGTGTGTGTTTTCCCGTGTTTTCCGGATGTTATCTGAAACTGGCAAGCCATCAAGTGTTTCATTGAGGTCGGAAAGAGAACCTACCGATACCTAATATGAATTTACAATTCATGGAATCCATAAGAATGGCAATCTTAGTAATTTGTCTTGCATAATTATTTTATTTTCTTACTGAGTTTGTACTTGTGAAATAAACTTATTGGAACAACGCAAGATACAGTATTTTCAATAATGTATCATATCACAATGTTCTAGAACGTATAAATATACATAATGCCTCTCTCCATTTAAAATCTCGCCCATCAGTAACTTCCCAATCATTACATTTCGGACATAGATATATCAGGTTAAATCGACGTAGATTACCTGAATACATTATCCTGAATTATTTTACATTCAACCTGAAACACCCTGTATAATAATCACAGCGGACGTGGGTTTAAGAAGTGTTCTATTTGAAGACTGTAAATATAGAGGAAGTTTACACGAAAACTTATGAGTCACTTGGAATAATTATTGTGGAGTGAAGGTATTTATTAACATAGTAGTGTTTACCAATTTTCAAAAAAGAAATTAAGTTCCATCTGAAAATATTACTATTTGTTTAATAATAGCTTAGGGCCGTATTCATAGACATTTTTAGCGCGGGTTTCGGGTAGATGATCAGCGTTTTTCGTATTCATAAACCAGTGTTAGCGATAGGATATGATTTGAATTCTGTACAAGTAACCAGTGGATAGCCGGGGCTAGCTTAGTACGCTCGTAGCGCGTGCTGCGTAATGTCTATGAATAGCACTCTTATAGTTTAGGCCTATTATGTGTAATGTAATGACCACATACTGTGCATTTAACTGTGATTAAAATGGCAGTGCAAAAATAGAGATAAATAATTATCTGTATGATTCCAGAGTGAATTTAAACATAAATTCTGTTGACGAAGTGTTATTTACCTATACAGTCTTCCTACACAAGCTACACACTTAAGTTAATATGCCTCATTTGTACATTTCACCGTGATTGCAAACGCCATTACGCATTGCATTTACTACAAACATGTCTTTTTCTGCGATTTCTTACCATTTTCGTCATGTACATTAATGCTGATATATTTTGTTCGGGAGTAGTTTAAAATAAAAGCAGGACACAAATCATGGCCTTTTGAACGTGCAGATGAGGTCAATTAAGTAGAAGACGATAGGATATTCATTCCTGGGAGCGCCACCAGTCACATAAAACATGGTAGTTGTCATACGAAATTGAGAGAACAAATAAAAGTCGGCGACCTATTGTGACGTCACGAGTGCACGCTGCAGGCAAATCGGAAAGCCATCCCATGCAATTGCACATTAACCTACATATTATTGCTTATTTGAGCACATGTCTGCTATGAAAAGAAAACGATTTCTGAAATATTAACGTACACATACATCAAAAAGAGTTTCGCACCACAAGTGCTTTGGAAATATTGCAGAAATTACCTTGAGTTTATGGTAAGAATATAAAAAGACAATGCTTTAAACGCCATTTGAACGGAAAATTTATTCAAAGTATCCATCGACAAAACATGCAACAAGAAATTATAATTATGACATACCTTATATCTGCTCGTAAGGATTCTGTCTTTTAAGAATGTACCTTTGAATTTAGTACCTTGTTACACCCCTTCTGGTGATACAGCAAGCACGTATCCTCCTTGGAATATTGCCTAGAAGATTATCAAGATCTTATTGGTTCAGTCTGTCCCATTTCTCAATGATAGCATCTTTGAGCTCTTCCAGGGTGCCTGGAGGTTTCTTCTGCGCCCTACAGCCCTCTTCACCTGGCCCAAAGCATACTCAATAGGATCCATGTCTCTTGAGTTAGAAGGCCACTCCATTTTAGAAATTCCAAACTCCCTGATGTAGTCTTCATCAACACGACCTCAATAGGTACGGCATTACCGTTCATTAGCACAATCACCTCCATAATTTTGGTGGCAAAGTTCAACAATAGATGCTAGAATGGTCTACCTTTTAAGTAGATGTAGAAGCACTAAACGACATTTCATATAAGTTGAGAGGATGCGAAGGGATTTCTTTCCCCTTCTACTTGCCCTGAGTCCGTCAGTAACAGAACGGTAGCTGTTACCTCTTATACCTGCACCCCCCAAGTTGTACACACAAGAAAATAAAATATTAAATAAAGTACATAAGTGGATATAAAATACAGTGACACAGATGTTTGACAATTACATGTTTCAGTATATTTTAGTGTCATTCTTACAATATTTTCAACTAATAATTCATTAAATTAAGAGATGTTAGTTTGTGTTATGAAGTCAGGGGGGAGTGACACAGTGCAGATTGTCCCGTTGTATATGCTTAGAGTAGCAACTAACGGTGGAGAAAACATTTTATCTTCTGCTGTCAGTAGCTTTTTAATGTGTCAGTTCATATAAACAGCAATAAAATGAAATACAAACGCTTAGTATAGATTTTCGAAATATAGATTACCAGTAAACATTTTCAATAATAAGAATTTTCACTATGTCCAAAGTCAATTAGTTGAACGTTAGTAAGATGGACAGTAGCAGCTTCCCCTTCACGGATGGTAAAGAGTGTGAGTAGAGGGGAAACCTATCAAGCAAACTGAAATGAGGATTAGGATGGTATGTGTACGGATTATTTTTATTCTGACATTTTGATAGGTGACAGAAAATGGGAAGTTACGTGATTTATTTTTTTATTATAATTTTCATATTTAATATTTTAATGAACTGTAGTCACCAGAAACTTAAAAATTTGCGTTCCCAATTTTTATACTATTACAATTATTTGTAAAAAGTAACGACAATTCATTCAGCGGTCGATGAGAAATGTTTCAGTTACAAAAGTCAGTTCGTCTTAAATATGCGTGAATTATAGTGCATAGAATATATTATTAGGATGTCTAAGCTGTGGCAACGACCGGTAACATACAGGCCCGCGCAGCCTTGAAGCATGAAGCAATCAGGGTTGAGATCTTTCTGCGTTCTTCGGATCAAGCGTGACGCGAACTCACTGTATTTAGTTAAGTATGAGAAAAGGGGAATGAAGTTGAATTAGGAAACTAGTAGGAATAATTTTAAGTGTAACTGAGAATAAGAGAAGTGAAGTAGGATAAGGAGATAAATTAGGAGAGTTAAGTGAAAGTGAAGGGACATGAAAGACATAATAAGAGCAAGTGTTAAGGTCTCGATACGTCTGTGTTTTAAGCTGTAAATACTGCAGTGTAAGTAAGGGACTGTTGGCCCGAATACAGAAATGTGAAGTGCCAGCAGGACCGAGTATGTTGAGAAATATGTATCATATCATTATTAGGATGTATTGGATTTGCTGGTTTTGTGTGGGTTTGCTGATCGAACAACTGAATGAGGGAGAGCCTGTTGCGAGACCAGGGGCCAAGCGAGAAGCTGAAAGTTGAGAATGAGGGTAGTGTGGAACAAGGTGCTGAAATTCTTTGAGAAGACTGTGTGGGAATAGGGAAGAATGGAGAAAATATTTGAGGAAGGCGAGAGCTCACAGGGGCTGTCGAGCTAATGATGATGAATGGACCATACAGGGCATTGAAGCTTACCTTCCTGATTGGCATCAGTAATTCCAGCTTTACCAATATAGCACATAAGGAAAAAGAGACAAGGATAAATACGAGTCCGGTAGTGAAGTGGAGCGGAAATGTAGTAAGAGCAACACTGCAGGACTACCACTCACAATGTCAGTCTGTGGAATCTCACGAGATTCATCTAGTCCATCGTATTACATCTGTAAGGAAAGCTGTCATACCTTCCTCGGTCTTAAGAGATTTGTTGTTTTATTTTTAAAGTTCAATATACGAGTAATTCTACACTTAAAAAAATCACTGATACGAGGAAAAGTTCTGCAGGTTACAGTTAGAGCACAAATGCAGGTATATTATACTATACTTCGGGTCTCTGCACATACATCTTATATTATAATCATGTATAAAGTATGGTATAGTATACTATACTCTCAGAATTCAGGAGGATAAACAGTTGAAGTAATAAACAAATGTTTAAAGGAGGAGATGGGTGAAATTTAGTCAATTTTCGTATTTTTTCAAAAAATAATCAGTGACCTTTATTTATACGTTGGCCAAATTTTATCTATAGTAATGTCACAAGAGATCTGAGATTCCCCGATAAATCCACGAGCGAAGCGACATTGTGAAGTTGAAATAGATTAATATCGATTACTGCAATAAAGAAGTTGGATGTTATTCAGTAATGCCAATTGAGAAAAGCGAAATACAAGTTTAAAAATGTTAATTACATGTATTGCGCTTTTCTCTTTTTATTATAACAAATACATTTTCATTATCTGCTGAAATAATAATTTAATTTAAACATTTATAATATACAAATCAAGATTTCAGGTATAACTCCCTGTAAAGTTGATTTGAGTAATTTCGAGGGAAAAATTGTTCCGGAGCCGGGTATCGAACCCGGGACCCGGGTTCGATACCCGGCTCCGGAACAATTTTTCCCTCGAAATTACTCATTTATAATATAATTAAAAATAACCTGATTAATAACTACATTAGTTAAATGAACAATTGTTATGAAAGAGTGCCATTTTCTTTAGATACGATGGACATGGAATTAGAAGATGTAGATGTGGAAGTAGTATTTCGCACTTTATTTAGTACAATGGATTCATGCTCATCGATTTACGGGGAAACAGTTGGCGACACTGACTAAACAAAAGAACGACTATGCGATAAATTGATAGTGATAAATCGATCTGCAAAAATTATCGCGGTGTATGACTGTGATTGGTTGGAATTCAAAATTTCTTTAAACTTCATCGGTCGAAAATGGAATGATGTCATATAAACGAAATAGTCAGCATAATTGTCCTCAAAATTGATGCTTTATATTTCACAATTACAAACAGTTTTCGTGACGGAAAATCGACATTTTGAAGTCATTTTTTCACACTTACATTTTTACTGCAGGTAGTCATATTGAAATACTATAGACTCGAACAAATTTCTTACTAGGAAGTTGACATTTTTACTGCATGTTCTGAAAAGTATGATTAACCAAACTACATAGTCCTCGCGGAATTAGTAAGTTCAATAAGGTCGCAAAACATTGTTCAGACTGCGATGTTGCGATGTCAATCATTGAAGGCACAGGGCTTGTTGAACTATGCAAATCGTTAAAAGTAGGTTAGGCGGCAGTTTTGTGTTGCTAATTGCCAATTGATGTTTTAATTACTTTTGTTTGGCATATGCTTTTGCAGTAATAGAGGGAATGAACCTTCTGTCTTTCAACTGTTAGAACGAGCGGAAGAGACGATTATGGTTTAAGAATTTAATCATTTTCCATTGAAGAACTCACGCCATACAAGGCGAACAATAAGTCACCGTACTCTTAGATATACAATGTAATATGGTTGTACCATACTTTTTTGAGTCTTAACGGAGAAACGTATCTGAGGATGCTTCGAGAATGGTTGGTACCCCAACTAACTGCTAGAGATGTTATGAATCAAGTGTGGCTGCAACAGAAAGGTGCACCAGCCCATTTCGCGATAGAAGTTCTTACTATCAACTTCCCAACTTGGCCGTGGATCTGCAAGATTACCAGCACCATTACTATGGCCTGCACGAAGTTCCGACTTGACAATACCGGACAACAGCCTGTGGGGGTACATAAAAGAAAAAGTGACTTATAGACAGTATCAAACAAACGACGAACTGAAAGACGCTGTCTTTGGAGACATAACACCACAGCAGTTATGTAAAATGTCACAAAGAACCTGGAGACGTATCCAATTCAGCTTAGACAATGATAGAGCTCACACAGATCCATTGGATTAGATAAGTAAGAAATATCTATGCGTACTGTGACTTATACCCCTCCCTGTAGAATAAAATTATCCTTACGAGCTACTACGAACTTACTCATAAGCCAAATGCTAAGCCTTTACTGTAACTAGGTTATATTGAAACGTTGTTTATGTAATACTGGCCCTGTCGTAGGTCAGTCAGTTGACTCATGACTTCTCGAAGAATAGAATTACTGTTCGCTCAGTGACAGATCGTCTGAAATTTGTGGTGACGGAGCAAATTTTCACGGAGTAGTTCAGTTCATTACTTGGTGAAGTGATTCCATTTGTCTGGATATGTAAACTCAATTAAATTCCCGAATTTGGGAGACCGACATTCTTAATGAATTTCACGAATCGCCACTTCATCCGGAAAACTTGAAGTTTTTGCGTCATATTTGGTGTGAGCATCATCAATCCATTTTATTTAGAGAAATGCTGTACACCATTGCATATTTCTGGATTTTTACACAATCTATTGAACGACTTGATGGTGTGGAACTTCTACAGGGTTGTTTCAAGCACGATGACACTATATATCACACATCACGTGAATCAATGACGAAAATCCAGAGTATTTTTAAGGATTGTGCGGCAATCTTTCAGGATGGTCCTCTTAAAATCAATACATTTAAGGAAAGGTTGAGACGATTAGACTGAAAATCTAATTGGAGGTGCAGTGTAATTATTTAAGTTGTGTCATGTACTTAATTGAATTGATATATAATTAATTAAGTTGATATGTAATTATTAAGTTGATATGTAAAATAATTAAGATGATATGTAATTAATTAAGATGATATGTAATTTAGTTGATATGTAAATAAATTAAGGTTATATGTAATTAATTAAGGTGATATGTAATTATTTAAATTGGTAATAGTTGGGTGAAATAGAAGTAGTTATAAGTTAGATTTACTTTTGCTTATCGTAGGCGTTATTATAGAATAGTTTTTAATTATAGTCCTAGGTTTATTGCATCTACTATTTATAGATTTACGTTTATTTTATTTCATTTAGGTTTATTTTATTTTATTTCATGTAATTGTAATTATTGTATATTATATATCACTGCCACCGGGTGTATACTCAATTGTAGTGTTAATAAATAAATACATACATACATACATAGGCTACATACATACATACATACATACATACATACATACATACATACATACATACATACATACATACATACATACATACATACATACATTTCCAAGAATTTGTGGCCACCACAATCGCCCAAACTTAACATCACGGATTTCTTTTTGTGAGGTTAACTGAAGGAAAGCGTGCACCGCAGTAAGTCCTACATGACTGACGACTTAGAGGAGAACGTTATGATGAAATAATAACATTGTTGTGCAATATTGAGATGCCGCGTCGACTTATTTCCATTCATTCGTTTGCGATTCACAACAAAACTCTGTATTAGTGCAGATATTAGGCCTGTAGTTACTACAAACACGATGTTACTGATAATTTTGACGTTCATTCAGCAACAAATGTGATGGAAGCCTTACCGGATGGTCTCTGGCTTCCGTCTAGGACCGCAGATGACCACTGAGTGCCATACTTTCTGAGAAAGCGGACTGTGGCCACCTCATGACCCACGCCGCTATTTTTAAGAATTCCTCATTATCGTCGTGATGTCAGCTCATCTGTCACCAAGCAACACGATCGCCGCGGAAACAAATGCGGTTGCGTGCAAGGGCGCGTTCTAGCGTCATCACGAATTCCGCTACGTAGTCCGTCGTACGAGAAAATGGAATTTTTATGTGGATGTATGTGTAATTTACAACTTGCTCAAATATTCTGAGCTTATTAACCTTCAACTCCTCAAGGGCTTGCTTAATGATGTTTAAACCTTATCAAGACGCGGAAATGTAAACTTGACACAAAGTAAATATATGTAGATTTGGATTTTCATGTAAAATCATGTTGGTTACTTAACAACATTCTGGAACATATGTAAAATAACATTCGTTGACAATTAAGAATGGATCCACAATAGTAGAGTATGAATTTAATTGTGCACATAAATGTATATTTGGTTGAAGAACATTTTGTTGCATGTTTTCTAGTTATGCAATGTAATACATTTTTCCTTCCAATGGCAGATACTTGACTTACGTCATTCTCTCAAATATCTTCCTTTCGGAGAGACGAGCCGAATTTGTAGAATATTTGCCGTCGAAGAGGTGCCCTTGGTGCTGCATGGAAGGTGGTCTGTAGAGCACCGGCTTCATGATTATGATGATTATTGGAACAATGGTGGAATTTCGGTAGAGGAAACGGGAATAGCCTGCATGTGAATCGTGAAACTGTCGACGCGTCAGTTATTTCTTAATAGAGTGAATCGGGGGAAGATGCCTAAATTTTTCTTTGATTGAAAATTTAAGATACTGTTCATTTAGTTTTGAATTTCATATTGAAATATCAAAATCTGTAAGGTATTTTGAAACTATATTTTTGGTACAAAACAGAAAACATTAATTACCTTGGTTATAGATACAGGTTTTCTTCTTGCCTGTACTGTAGGCATCTTTCCCCGATAGTTGGCTAAGATGGCAATTGCAATTAACACATTTACTGATATATGTATTTTACCTGAACTTGGTTTGATACATGTATATAACAAAATTGACTTAATCTAAAGCTCATGGACACTTTGTCACTACTTAGCAATATAGTCATTGCACATATTTTATTGTCGTGTGCAAGACTCATGAAGTCACTTCTTGCACACAATGAATTCAATCCAGTACATTTTTTTGTCATCATTCTTTTTAGACGACGTTTACTGGCATGTAAAAGTACTCCTGCGGGACAAAATTCCTGCACACCGGCGACACTAATATAACCTCAGCAGTTGCGAGTGTCGTTAAATAAAACATAATTTAATTTAATTTAATTTAATTTAATTTAATTTAAAATACAGAATTAAATTACTAATGGAATACTAAAACAGCAGTACAATTATTAACAGTTCGTTAAATGTCACATAAGTAACGCTCAATAAATTAGTGGACCACTATATCAACTTTAAAGATTCGTTACCTACCGACAAAATAAAATATTTAATTTTTTTTTTTTTTTTGCAACTGGTCATCCATATAATATTATAATGCTACGGTGAATATGATATTTGTCGAGAATTAATAAACATTACGTTTATCACATTACAACGTTTTTCTTTTGTTTTAGAAGTGAAGTTAAAAAATAATCGTTTTTTTAAATCGATGTCAGCAAACGCAGTTAATACTGGGGCACTAGGACTCCGAAAACAGATGTTAATAGAGAAAGAATTTCATACAAAGCAGAGATAACAATCAGTGTCTTGTTAGACATTGCTTATCGCTGTCATCTTCTCCTCCCAAAGTGAGACCGCAGTTGTCATGGTTACAGTGATTGTGTAGACAAAGTCACGCGACATCATTGCCACAGCATCATGTGCTAGCGTTTATTGAGGGGTGTTGCATTTCTTTAACGTATAAATCTCTTCTCACTTTAAATGCCACATATATTTATGATGACGTAAAGCTTTGAAATATTACCAGCGACCTTCCATTGTATCAATCGTGATATCACCACTTGAGAACCGAGGGTATTGTTTATGAAGGAATTCTGCATTATTGGCTACATTATAATCATCATCATCATCATTATAACATTCATCAACAATAACAACATTAATTAAATCTTCAGTGTCTTTTTGACATACAACTAAGACTTTCAAAACATTTTCTATGCAGTGGATATTTTCTTTTTGTCCTCAACAAACCCGTTTCGCAAAAAAATCTTAGCCTATTTATTCGTTCTAATCGATATTCATCTATTTCAGCTTCACAATGTCTGAATAGGTTCAATATTCATAAATATATGAGTATTTTATTTACAAAATAGTCCTAATAAATGTCACTCGAGGTCTGAGATTTCTCAGATAAATCTGAGATCTCTTGTGACATTACTATAAGTGAAACCATGAAACTTTAAAATGCTGGTTTCTCGAAAATTTGAATTTTGAGTTGTATTCCTTAAGGCTGGTTCACAATAAACCGGGAACGAGAACCAGAATGAAAATGAGAAGCAGAGGACGTGAATATGAAAATTTTTGATTCACAATAAACCGAGAACTAGACGACTATGCATATCGATATGCATGTCAATAACGATATGTAAAGTCGATATTACTGTACGTATTCTGATGTTATTTGTGTATAATTGACCAATGGCGTTCTCTCATGAGTACAAGGCAGCCAACATAAACACAGGTTAACCAACTTCGAAATTTCAACTGAAACATTTCATTAGGTACGGTACTATAAATATGCCCATGCATCTTTATTATCACAACCTATTTTAAGTCTACCATAACGTAAAATAATTAGAGAAGAAACATTTGTAATAGAACAAAGTGAACACAACAGTAGTTATTGAATTGAAGCATGAATATGTAGTGTGTAATACAACTAATACTGTAATAATATATGATTCGCTTCCGATCGGTGTTCAAAGACGCAGCTATTGAAAGCCATTTTCTAATTTTTATACGAGGCACGCCGCTTATCGTAAATGTGAGGATTTCAATATTAGAATCTCATCAAATAAAACTTGCTCCATGATGCACAGCACAGAACAAAATAATGCATAGGTTATGTCACGGTCTTCTTGCTACAAAATATACGACGACAAAATAGCTTTTAGAAGGCAATAGAATGAATCTAGTGGGCTGTGATCGGAAACGTGAACGCCAAAGTTGAAACTTGGCCAACTCTCCGTTCCTGTTCCCGGGCTCCGGCAAGCTTTTCGTTAATTGTGAATGCTCACATTTAAATGTATACATTTTAACAATTTTACCGTTTTCGCTTTCGTTCCGATTCTCGTTTCCGGTTTATTGTGAACCAGCCTTTACCCTTTTCAACTGACCCCTAGATATCATAGTGGAAGAATAAATTGAGTAGCTTAATATCAAAGACGGACATTTGTCTTCTCCATAGTTTTGATCTCGAGGCAATTTTTTAATTCACAGTGTTCTTTGTAATATTTAACACAGTTTATTTTATAAATATAGTATTGGAGTTCGCATATGGTTTCACTATAACTGGAAACAGCATGAAAAATTGTATAAAAAACCACAGCTATCTAAATTTCGATTGAGGTCAGATGTCCGTCTTTGATATTAAGCTACTGGTTATCAGTTTATAGAATTTATTTTTTCACTTAAATTTGTTTGGCTGTCCATTTATGGTTTCTTGCATAGTTTATGTTCTGCATAACTGAATTACTACTGTTCATTGTATAAATATTTGTCGGAGGACATACCTAGATTTCATTTCCGCTGTCTCTTTTAGTATGAAATATGACTTAATTTTTAATTATTTTTTAAAGAATTTAAGAAACTTCATATTTTATATATAAATTAAAATCGGGTAAAATCTCAATTATCACGTAACTCGAAGATGTCATGTCATTGTGTGACAATACAACGGCTATTTCCAAATTAGACGCGGTGAGTAAATTTCTTCTATGCTCAGTTTTTTCTTTCATTCCTCCTAATTACTTGTTTCTTGTCCGTTGTACGAATTTATTGTGACAACTATTCTTGCTGTAAATTTGCACACAAAGGAACATTATGTGTGATATATTCTGCCAAGGTGAATAACATGTCGCTGTGCTTAGGACGCACTTCGTACTTCAGAATTCACTTTCCACTTTAGTTCTTGACTTGAACATATCCTACATTATTTTACCGTAATATTTTATACTAATATTATTAGCCATTAGAAAGAAAGAAATATTTAAATAAGTTTCATTCCATTTCAATAACTAAAATTAATAGGCTAATGTGTCTCAAGAAGAAACTACACGATACCTATATTCTGGTTGGATGATCGTTCACCTCTACTTCGGCATGTGAACGTGAGGCCAGCAGCCGGCTGGTCTAACTTGGCCCTTCATGGGCTGTAGCGCCATGGATTTACTTTTCTTTACTTTTTATCTCAAGAAGAGCTATACCGGCGTTGTTCATCTGCTAGTATTCGCGTCCAGAATTTTGGCGTTGTACATGAAAGAAGTCATTCCCTTTTAAGAAAGTAGTTACTATTATTATATAAATTTACGTGTGACATTTAATTGTATTTTTCTTTACTGAATCCTTCATCAATCATCGCTTCGAGTCGAGAACAGTGGACAATCGCCATACAGTTAACAATGCAATAAAAAAGCAGGCTTCATATGAACCACGACTACCTATATGAAAATGACAGGCCACTGGCGTAACTCAGGCAATAGCGCGTTTGCCTGCTGATCCAGAGTTGCGCTTGGGCGTGGGTTCGATTCCCATTTGGGCCGATTACCTAGTTTGATTTTTCCCGAGGATTGCCCGAACCTTAAGGCGAATGTCAGGTAATCTTTGGCGAATCATCGGCCTCATCTCGTCAAATACCATCTCGCTCTCACCAATTCCATCGACGCTAAATAACCGAGTAGTTGATACAGCGTTGTTAAATAACCAAGAAAAAAAAATATGACAGCCTACGCAATGTATGTCAAATGCCTCATAAAAATAACAATAAAATATGTTATTTCTTCAATAAAGAAAATTTTGAACAGTCTGTGTATCTTTCCTTCCTAAGTACGGCCATAGAATTTATTTAAAGAATAATAAATAAATAAATAAATAAATAATTATATGTATATATATATATATATATATATATATATATATATATATATATATAGAGTGCATATTCACCAAATTGTCGGCCTGTTTGGCGCAGTTGTTATAGCGCTTGCCTTCTATGTCCGAGTGTGCTTAAATGCGATAGACTCATGTCAGTAGATTTACTGGCATGTAAAAGAACTCCACCGGGACAAAATTCCGGCACACCGGCGACGCTGATATTACCTCGGCTGTTGCGAGTGTCGTTAAATAAAATATAACGTTTTTTTGCACCAAATTGAGTAATGCGGCATCTCGTGACGTCTGTCTAACCAGAAACAAAAGAATTGCGGAACATATACACAAGGTTGCAAGCCTTCGAAAGAGCAGTGATACAGCTGAGCAAGTTCTGCTTTTTCCCTATATTTGTCATACTGCGTTACAGCAAAGGTACGTGCATTGAATGCACTCAAAATTGCATCAAGATCGAATGTAGACCAGTGCGACAACCTGTGGTTGAGTGACCGACATTGCTCCGTGTTGTAAATAAGAGAATGAATAAATGAATACAAATAAAGTATATTAATCAGCAATAATAGTAACAATAAAGATAATAGACAAATAGGTTATGGAGACTACTCGTACTTTTGAATAGTTATTGAAAACAAGAAAGATAAGATAATCTTATCAGTAAATAATATTATAATAACTCCTTCAGATACGAGTATTATGGGAAGAGAGGCAAAAGAATTAAATTTGAAAAGTCATAATACAGAAATTAAGGAATTGTGGATTATAAAATTTTGAGTGAACTCATTGTAGTCACAGGAATTGCAACGAAGGAACTGAAAAATTATCTGAAATTAATATTATGAAAGATTCCTACTAAAGAGCAAACCACGGGACGTCATGTAGTATACGTAATGCAGAAGTGATACGGTTTGCAAAGCCTCGGTGGTATGTTGTTTCAACCAAGATAATTTTAGAGCTTAAAAATAACTGTACAAATTAATTTGGGAAAATTAATTCAACTTTGTTTCCCGTCATGTGCCAAGAAATCTTGTCATATTATCTGAATGCCCGTTGGTGCGAGTTCTCACGGGGAAGAAATATTGTTATGCAATTTCGGCTAGTGTATGGGATCGGTGCCCACCTAGCATAGTGATAAATTTGGGGAGCTACGATAGATAGTGAAATCCGGCTACGAAAACCATTTATAACAGTTGGGGGGATCATCGATACCTCCATTCTGTTTGGATGATCGTTCACTTCTGTTGAGGCATGAGATGTGAGGCCAGCAACCGGCTGGTCGGCCTTGGCACTTCATGGGCTGTCGCGCCACGAATTATTATTAATATAACATTAGGTATTTTTTAGAAATAGAGCAAAGAAATACTTAGTTCCCGTGTAAACTATTTGCAATTCCGTAAACGAAGCCATTCTTCACCATAAATGATTTAAAGTCCAGACAAGACCTCAAACTCATTTAGAATCTTTCTTGTAAAGGGATGGCCCTTTTTTACATTGGGTATCTCAAAGCCCCTCGTATCTTCGAATGAGTATCCATAATAGAATATAGCTTCTTGAAAGATTTGATTTTACAGTAGTGTTGGTTGTGAAAAATATATTCAAATCATCATTCTGAATGACAAATAATGTTTAATATTTACATGATTATCAGCATCTGTCGAATTTTATATCTTTAAAAAATATATTTTATCGACAGGTTACCAGAGATAATTCTACGAGTAATTCTAACACTTTCAAGGATTTAAGAAAGTGGAGCAATTAAGACTGCACGGATGAGAACACCTGCAGTGAATGTATTGAATGTATGTATATGGTGACAACTGGCTCCAAGGTAGGACTGTCACTTTGCTTCAGACGGGACATAGTTTATACTGTATTAGTCTATGTATCATGAACAGACACATAACCACAATTCTGTGATTTTTGGTCAGAATACGATAACTCCAAAAATAGTGTTTTTTTAGCTGAAAGCGCAGCCCTATATAAAAATACAGTTCTCTTTCGTTTGGTATAGCCGTGATATCGCCATCTAATCTTATATTATTTTCATTCACATATCTATGTAAACTAGAATTATATTTGTATAGGAAAAGTGAATCGGCAGCAATTTATGAAGATTGCACATTTTTTTTAACATAACAGTCTTGCACCTGTGACTGAGGTTCTGGCACAGAGGACGAGCGACGTGGTTCACAAGAGAACGACTAGTTGAGGTAATAAAATTAGTTTGTTTCATTGTATGACTGATCATGCGCACTGCCTCCTTTCTGAGACAAAATATCTGTGCGCAAAACTTTTTTCTAAGACTATACATCTATTATGGCAGTATGACGATGTGTGTCAGAGGAAGAACAGTTATTTGTATACATTTGAAGTCTGATTAGTGTAATATGTGACTAGTCGGCGAAGCATGCAGTGGAGGGGTAAAGGAACTGGCCACTCTACCCCATTATCTCGTGGCTTAGTTGCATTATGATTGATGCCTTATTGGTGTCACTTATGAGGTTCAAACCTGTCTTCGGACAGTTGACTAAACAACAATTCTTCCAACCCATTTCAATAAAATCTTACCTAGAAAACGAAAGACTGCCTTCTTTAGGTTTACTTAGTAACCTATGTGAATTTATATCGACAAGGATGTAATAAAAGAAGAAATGAGCCGTTCAGAGCAACAATGGTGTAAGTCAAAATTGGGTAATGAGGTTTAAAGTAAAAATTCTGTAAAATACAGCGCAAAGTAGCAATTAATATGTCCTTCTTGCTATCCACTGACTACTGTACTAATAGTTTAAATAAATTGAATATTAATTGCTACCTTGCGCTGTATTTTACAGATGTTTACTTTAACCCTCATTATCCATTTTTGACTTACACCACTTCTGCTTTGAAAGGCTCAAATGTACAATGAGTTACAAAAAAGTAAAAAAACTAATTAATTTTGTAACAATTATAATAATTACACTCTTAGTAAATTATTTTACATTACAATTAATGATTTTAGTCTTTATAATCTCAAATTACAATTATTGTGAAGTTTTCAGAGCTGTTGAAATCCTCAAATGGGAGGAAACAAAACTTTGGTGCTACCATTGCAACAACAGAAACATGAACTGTGAAGTATGTAGAACAATACAGAACTTAGTACCGTGTAGTCCACACCTGTGGAGTAACGGTTAGCGAGTCTGGCCGCGACACCAGGTGGCCCGGGTTCGATTGCCGGTTGAGGCAAATTGCCTAATAGAGGTTTTTTTCTGGGGTTTTCCCTCAACCCAAATATGAGCAAATGCTGGGTAACTTTAGGTGCTGGACCCCGGACTCATTTCACCGGCATTATCACCTTCATCTCATTCAGACGCTAAATAACCTCAGATGTTGATAAAGCGTCGTAAAATAACCTAATAAAATAAAAAAATACCGTGTATTTTCTCCTGTGGCGTCAATTACTACCTAGGCAAGAGAATTGAACTGATGTCTTTTCCAACTGGATACAGTATATTAAAAAAGACTTGTAATAAAGAATGGTAAGAAGTTCGTACTGAATAATTACAGAATGACGTAGGCAGACTTATCAAAGATGGACTCAGCAATTATGAGGACGGAACAAGTGAACGCCTATCCCTAATTGCATACGGAAGATGATGAATCACCGAGACTTGAGTTTTCTGCCTTAGATAATGAGAACATCTTTGGCTTTCCTGAATACCGATGTGGGATCATCGAAGTGTTAAGGAATTGAATCACTGATCTTGACAAAGAGTAGTGATGCTGTTTTGTTTTCTCTTTCAGACTGCGCGCGACTTCGTTGTTGCCTTATATAGAGTTGCTTCCTTCTGGTGGGTAGTCCGTCAGTCAACTTTCTCGTTGCACAACGTTTCCGTTACCTAGATATAGACGCGAGCAAACAAAACACTGTTGATACCGCGAGATCGACATGAGGTCATTTCGCGTTTATTTGCCGGTAGGTAGAATATTCTGTGTTTATACAGCGTATGACGATGGTATTATGCGGACTTCTAACACTGGAAAAATATCTTATTTCATTACCGTATGAATTATTGAATTTGCTAGTATAGGGAAGTTTTCTGTATGCAAATTTTTAAAATGTGTTAAGTGGCCTTATGAAATAGACTCGATTTTTTTTGTTATTACCAGTCTCTCAATAAACTATTGAAGTCCTTGATTTTTTTTAACATTCCAAGATGTCATTTTAGTTACATAATTTTTCATAGGTAAGATTTTTACTTTTTCATTACACCAAGTATGGTGAGAAAGTATTGCGATACTGTAAAATAGTTATTTACGATACAGATGTTAAAATGACATTTTATTTTGTGAGTAGGAATGTTTGCAAAACGAGACCGCAGGCCGAGTTTAGGAATTCTGCGAACAAAATAAAACCATTTTTAGCAAGTATGTCGTACACTATTTTCTAAAGAGACGTTCGTCTGTGCTGGTATAGAGACAATGGCTTTCATGCACTCTGAAAACGGACGCTCATTCATTGAGTTTCCAGTGTCTAATTTTTATAAAGAATTATAATTTTTTTTTAAGAATTCAAGGAAGCAGGTTTACTTCTTTCATATAAAGGCTATTCTGCAAACCAAGGTAATGCTGAAAGAGTGCTAACAATTCTTTGTACGTATTTCATTCTTTGTTCCATTATGAAGTTCGTGCAACAGGTGGGCTGTTCTAAGCTGGTTTAAGTCATGCACAGAAAGAAGGTACACACGGACAGAATTTAGTTGAAGATGGCAACCACCTTATCAAATAAGACTATTATGTGTAATGTAAATGGCAAAATTTTGTTCTTTTTATATAGGTGAACAGTAAATGTTTCGACCAGCTATTCATCACGATTATTCAAAAGAGCCAGCCGGTATAGCAGTGAAATTATTAAAAGTTTCGATCAAAAGAAAGCGAGTAAATAATTGAAGAGTCCATTGCAAGAATGGTGGATGTCATTTGGAATACATTTTGCAGGAGAAGCAATTGAAAGTTTGAAATGCTTAGCACTCAAAGCTTAACTGTGATTTTCCGATCATTACTGGACAATGACTATCAGTGTTAATTCCATATAATTCAGTATGTACATTCTGTGTGTCTTAAGCTATGCATTAACAGTCTTGGTTCATTTTCGACAAGAAAGTGACGGAACTTGGTGTCTGTCCGTTGTCTTGTGATTATCCTGTGATGTCTCAGCGATGGCCCTGTCATGTCGATCTCATGACTAGGAAGGTCAGCATTTGTGAAATGTCTAGTGTTCGAGCCACTAAACCTCCCCACCATACTTAGAGTGGTGTGAAAGTTGGATAAAAAGGGGAGACTAAAGAGAATAATAAAGAAGGAAATATTAATTACTGATGACAGGGTAATTCTAACAGAATCAGAAGTTGATTTACGAAGGACTATTTATTTTCTAAATTAATAAAACGTTGTAATGTAGACATATTAATAGACAAGACGAAAGTTATGAATGACCTGCAATGAATGTAAATCTTAATCAAAGATTATTATAAATAGTAACATTATTATTTATTGAACAAGTAGAGTTTTTAATACTTGCGATTTTGCACATAAAGTTTCAAAGAAATTTCAGTATGCAGTATTAATGCAACTTATAAAGAATAAGGCTAGGAAAGACACAATACTTAATTTTTTTTTAAACAATTGGTGTTCCTGTGTTAACGTAAGCATCTGAGAACTGGAGAATGATTAGAACAGAGACGAGAATGGTGAACACTGTTCACTGGGAGTTCTGAGTTGTTTCTGGATATATTTTCAGAGATCAAATTAGCAATGTAGATATTAGGAGAAATTTAAACATATTCACCGAAACAAAAAAAATTGAAGCGTGTAAATTCAATTGGTATCAACTGATTAAATGTAATGACTATACTTCGAAGCAATAGGATTTCGAGTTGTTGGATGTCCATGAAGAAGATAGAGATTACCTGTGAGATTGAACAGGTCAATTGACCTGTAATGTGGATAATGGAGATGATGATTATGATGGTGATGATGTTGATAAAAAGTCATCTTCTTATTTTTCACATTAGGAAGATGCCTATTAATATAGATATCCTTTCTATGTTAATATCAACGTAAAAAAGTAATTTCTTAAATTGCATTTTTTGACGTTTTTGAACTAATAGATCATTTTTATATTTTTTTCGGGTCCCAAGGGAAAAAATGCAACTCTCTGCATCAAAATCCACAGTTAATTCCCGATTTACCACGAAAATCGTCTGTAGCTGCATTTAGATTGGCAACAGGCCATGATTGTTTGGCCAAACACCTGCATAGAATTGGAATATATCAGTCCCCTATCTGCCCATTGTGCAACTCAAACCAAGAAATGGATTCGGAACACCTCAAAATCTGTGCTTCAGTGGCTAGTCATGATAATATCTTTGAAAAATATTGGAGTGCAAGAGGTCAAATGACTTTATTGTCAAACGTCTGGTATTAGAAAACAACAACATATTTTTTTCGGCATTTTTTGGTAATTTTTAATACTTTGAAGAACTTTTAGATCATTTTGAATGCATTTTACTTCCTTCTTTACACATAGGCCTGTTAAATCTTTTTCTAAGCAAACAGATGAATAGCAGGCCCTACTAATAATTACCTACTGAATAACTGAATAACAGTGAAGTTTGAGTTTTATAGTTTGGAACAAACTCTAAAATCCATCCCTTATTTCACTGGAGGTTTCACCTCACACAACAGAAGTAATATAAAATGCATGACAACAGCTTAGTTTAAGTGAGGGCTTTGACCTCTACTGTTCTTTTGTCGGTACGAGAGTCTTTAGAATTTATGTTTGGAAGGGGGGAAACTTTCACGTTCACAATAGGACGTTGTGTCCCCAATATGGTTCGGAAGGGATGTACTAACAGTAGACAGTATTTTTAATACAAAGATTGCAAAAATGCATGTGCGTCCACAGTTTGTTTTGTCATTTATACTCCCCATCTGGAAGATCTAGTAACAAAAGTGAAGATCAGAAGGAGGAGTAGACGGAGAATGAAGGCACTGATATGGACCACCCTTGATTGAAACACATTAAAATCTATAGTTTTCCCTTAAAATTTTAATTTTTTTGCATGCTCTTTTTCTTTATCTTAGTCAAATTTCAGGAACTTGACTCCTCTCTCCGACATTTACAGGGAAGTCACTGAAACAAGGTCACTAATTTTTAAGAAGTTGTGATGCGAGTAGACCTACGGTGATGATATTTAAACGTCAGTTTCTTTTAATATTATGTCATTTTTCCATTATTTTAAGGGCATTTTAATGATCATTTTAAGTAGATTTTTAGGCCATCAACATCCGCCCCCTAGTGATGATGTGAGCACATAATTTTTCCCATGTTGAGAGGAGAACTGGTACTACCTATTTAAAAATATGACTGAGTTTTTAATATCTAATACAAAATTCGCTTACAGTACATCATCATCATCATCATCATCATTATCATCATCATCTCTTCAAGAATGAGAACTCTCCTGTTCTGGCCTCATGTCTTATTATATTGAATTAACATCATATCATCAATATAGGGTAGTAGCATATTAAGTGTAATATTTTTATATAATTTAATGAAAATGGTTATTATTCGGTTGAGAAGCTTTTATAATCCAGTCTGCTGTCAAAAAATCTGAAAGTTAGAATTTATAAAACAATTATATTACCGGTTGTTCTTTATGGTTGTGAAACTTGGACTCTCACTTGAGAGAGGAACATAGGTTAAGGGTGTTTGAGAATAAGGTGGTTAGGAAAATATTTGAGGCTAAGAGAAATGAAGTTACAGGAGAATGGAGAAAGTTGCACAACACAGAGCTGCACGCATTGTGTACTTCACCTGACATAATTAGGACCATAAAATCCAGACGTTTGAGATGGGCAGGACATGTAGCACGTATGGGCGAATCCAGAAATGGATATAGAGTGTTAGTTGGGAGGCCGGAGGGCAAAAGACCTTTGGAAGGCCGAGACGTAGATGGGAGGATAATATTAAAATGGATTTGAGGGAGGTGGGATATGATGGTAGAGACTGGATTAATCTTGCTCAGGATAGGGACCAATAGCGGGCTTATGTGAGGGCGGCAATGAACCTCCGTGCTCCTTAAAAGCCAGTAAGTAAGTAAGTAAGTAAGTAAGTAAGTAAGTAAGTAAGTAAGTAAGTAAGGTATTTATTTTTTTAGGCTATCGTCCATACAAATAATAGCGGAGACAAATTGCATCCTTGTCTTAAGCAATTGTTAATAATCATACAATTCCGACAATTGTATTTACGTTTCTCTTGTTTATAGTCGAGCTCTGTCACACGTTACACTATATTTATAATCTCTTGTGAATATTCTGTCGTCGAAAAAGAACGTTAAATAAGAAAAAAGAATCAAATTCACATCTGTTTCGTATACACGAGTAAGAGAAGGAAATGTGTATGTAACAGTACTCACCGCGCTTGGAGCGTCGGTCCAGCATGAGCACGAACTTCTGCTGCGACCCGGGGAAGTCGACGGCGAAGAGCGTCTCGACGCTGCCACGTAGCCGACGCCGGGGTTTGATGTGCTTCATGCTCAGTACGAAGTTGTCGTTGTGGATCACCTCCTCCACCTGGCGGCTGGCTTCTGCAACCACAAACATCACCTTGTTGAAATATCATTTAGTTTTTAAACATTTTTTATTCGGTTTGGAATTGAACAGGTTACATCAGCTTCTTGTCTATGCGGATGATGTGAATATGTTAGGAGAAAATCCACAAACGATTAGGGGAAACGCGGAAATTCTAGATGAAGCAAGTAAAGCAATTGGGTTGGAAGTAAATCTCCAAAAAGACTAAGTATATGATTATGTCTCGTGACCAGAATATAGTACGAAATGGAACTATAAAAATAAAATTGGAGATTTATCCTTCGAAGAGGTGGAAAAATTCAAATATCTTGGAGCAACAGTAACAAACATAAATGACACTCGGGAGTAAATTAAACGCAGAATAAATATGGGAAATGCCTGTTATTATTCGGTTGAGAAGCTTTTGTCATCTAGTCTTCTGTCAAAAAATCTGAAAGTTAGAATTTATAAAACAGTTATATTACCGGTTGTTCTTTATGGTTTGAAACTTGGACTCTCACTTGAGAGAGGAACATAGGTTAAGGGTGTTTGAGAATAAGGTGCTTAGGAAAATATTTGGGGCTAAGAGAGATGAAGTTACAGGAGAATGGAGAAATTTGCACAACACAGAACTGCACGCATTGTATTCTTCACCTGACATAATTAGGAACATTAAATCCAGACGTTTGAGATGGGCAGGGCATGTAGCACGTATGGGCGAATCCAGAAATGCATATAGAGTGTTAGTTGGGAGGCCGGAGGGAAAAAGACCTTTAGGGAGGCCGAGACGTAGATGGGAAGATAATATTAAAATTAATATGAGGGAGGTGGAATATGATGGTAGAGGCTGGATTAATCTTGCTCAGGATAGGGACCAATGGCGGGCTTATGTGAGGGCGGCAATGAACCTCCGGGTTCCTTAAAAGCCAGTAAGTAAATAAGTAAGTAAGTAAGAGGGAAACATTATACAGCATATTAGGTGATCGAAAGAATCCGTTTTGGTTTTGTGTTGTCGGTAATGCCTAGAATAATCCGTCAAGGCCACATAAACTTGTGACATTATGTAAATTCAAATTTATATTTATATTGTGTAAATAAAAATTTAAATTTTGTAAATAATGTACAAAAAGTACACATAAATACAAAACAGAACAACAGTTTCATTATTGTCCATGTTCAGTTGTCATTTCTCGAAGAATTGAAATTGCGCGTTTAGTGGGAGTAAGTCAAGACAAAATGGCTGTGTTTAAGAATATAATAATACCAACTTAACCAGTATACGAGTTCAAACTGGAGACTAAAGTGGCCAAAGCAGCTCGAAGCATATATCTTTCCTTTGGTGAAGAGTCGATATGTGAAAGAGTCACAAGTCAGTCAAGAAAAGCGTCGTATAAAAATATTAAAAACCATATCTCTAATGGAAAAAAAAAATAATAAAAAAAATAATAATAATATATAAAACAATAAAAACAAAAACGCATTCACGAAATCTTTGGGATTCTGTGAATTCCCTGTCGCTTTTTGTTTACAGTATTTTGTATAACGTAATGTACAATGGAATAAAGCGCTATTTATATTTATTTGATAATGTTACGAACTGTTTTTTTTTCTTTAGTTTTTACTTACATGCATGCATACTGTACATAGACTCAAGCGCGCATACATATACACTTACTCCTTTCTGGGGTCGAAACTCAAATCTGTAAAACAGTAACACGAGGCTATGATATCATCGATACTGTCTAACGTGTGTAGATATTACTCGTGAGTGGGAATAAATTATCACATGTGTAAAGGACTTGGGTTTTACTGTGTAAATCAATCACCGCAATCTGCATTCTGTATCGTAATGTTCTGTAATCTTAAAATACATGACACGAGTTTTTATAGCAGAAATAAAAAGAAAATCTTGCTTTGCTAACCGATTGTAGTGTCGGCAAATTATTTTATTGTCCTCTCCTTGAGCTTCTTTATGACTTCTCATATTTACCAGACGTGAAGGGCTTTGACTTCTGCGACTGCGCAGAAGAACTGATTATGTCCAGTAGTTCTGCCATTTAGTTATTAGGTTTTCTAGCTCTACTACCGAAACTATTTGAAGTGCGTTTAATTGCAGTGTTCTTAATAAAAGAGTGCGAATTTTTAGGTGTCTTTGAAGTCAATTTTACGATTCTCATTGCTTAAAAATTGTACGTCTTATAGTCGTACTAATGACATCAACATTACAAACTACAAACTAGGGACATTCTGAATAATTTCGAGGGAAAAATTGTTCTGGGGCCGGGTATCGAACCCGGGACCTTTGGTTAAACGTACCAACGCTCTACCAACTGAGCTACCCGGGAACTCTACCAGACACCGATCCAATTTTTCCCTCTATATCCACAGACCCGGTCCCGGAACAATTTTTCCCTCGAAATTATTCAAATCAACTTTCTGAAAGCTTGATTTGGATAATACACGTCACTGTTCGTTAACAGAAAACTACAATTTAAGTCACACAGAGTTAGTGTGCACTCAGTGTTGGTTGTTTGACGATTGTCAGCCCACTTTGGGGTCTGTGGATATAGAAGGAAAAATTGGATCGGTGTTTGGTAGAGTTCCCAGGTAGCTCAGTTGGTAGAGCGTTGGTACGTTTAACCAAAGGTCCCGGGTTCGATACGCGGCCCCGGAACATTTTTTTCCCTCGAAGTTATTCAAATAAACTTTAGGGAGTTATACTTGAGAGCTGGATTTGTATGGACATTCTCTACTAAGAGTTCTGTATACTTTAAATAATACTGCAAGTCTTTACAATTTAAACATTTCTGTAAATAAAATAAAGTTTGTAGGACCAGTGAATTACACAAAAAAATTACATAGATACCAACAGTCAATGGTAGTAATGAAAGAAAGTCTGTTGAAGGAGGAAAGTAGATATGAATGGCGATTGATCTGCCCTTAGACAAAGCAATGGGTATGCAAATCACGACCCGCCCTAGGTTTACAAGGCAGTGGTGACATTGTGGTGGTTTGCCTTTTGCCTTCCGCAGTGTGGGAATGAAGGACATCATAGAACACTCAGTCTCGTGAACGGAATATTAATTCTTCCATTGTCCACGTTGTGAATCAAACCACGGACCGTTGCGTTGGGAAGCACACGTGCTATCCACATAGTCACAACGGCGGAAGCAAGTAGAGAAACAATCTTAAACTTTTATGCAATAATGACACTGCCCACATTATTGTACGGTTACGAAGTACGGACTTTGACAGTTCAACAAAAGAAAAACGAATAGAGGAGGCAGAAATGAAATTTCTGAGGTCTCTTGCGGGTTATAGGCCTACTCTATTTGATCACAAAACATACGAAGAAATAAGATAAGAGCTAAACTTGGAGAATGTAATAAAAAAAAAACAAATATCAAGAAAACTGGCTTAATCACATAATAATAATAATGAGTCCCAACAGAATACCAATATATATATATATATATATATATATATATATACTTACTTACTTACAAATGGCTTTTAAGGAACCCGAAGGTTCATTGCCGCCCTCACATAAGCCCGCCATCGGTCCCTATCCTGTGCAAGATTAATCCAGTCTCTATCATCACACCCCACCTCCCTCAAATCCATTTTAACATTATCCTCCCATCTACGTCTCGGCCTCCCTAAAGGTCTTTTTCCCTCCGGTCTCCCAACTAACACTCTATATGCATTTCTGGATTCGCCCATACGTGCTACATGCCCTGCCCATCTCAAACGTCTGGATTTTAAGTTCCTAATTATGTTAGGTAAAGAATACAATGCGTGCAGTTCTGTGTTGTGTAACTTTCTCCATTCTCCTGTAACTTCATCCCGCTTAGCCCCAAATATTTTCCTAAGCACCTTATTCTCAAACACTCTTAACCTAAGTTCCTCTCTCAGAGTGAGAGTCCAAGTTTCACAACCATACAGAACAACCGGTAATATAACTGTTTTATAAATTCTAACTTTCAGATTTTTGGACAGCAGACTGGATGATAAGAGCTTCTCAACTGAATAATAACAGGCATTTCCCATATTTATCCTGCGTTTAATTTCCTCCCGAGTGTCATTTATATTTGTTACTGTTGCTCCAAGATATTTGAATTTTTCCACCTCTTCGAAGGATAAATCTCCATTTTTTATGTTTCCATTTCGTACAATATTCTGGTCACGAGACATAATCATATACTTCGTCTTTTCGTGATTTACTTCCAAACCGATCGCTTTACTTGCTTCAAGTAAAATTTCCGTGTTTTCCCTAATCGTTTGTGTATTTTCTCCTAACATATTCACGTCATCCGCATAGACAAGAAGCTGATGTAACCCGTTCAATTCCAAACCCTGCCTGTTATCCTGAACTTTCCTAATGGCATATTAATATATATATAAATATATATATATATATATATATATATATATATATATATATATATATATATAGCTCTAAATCAGTGAAACGCTGAGAAGATCAATAATTTCTATCACACGAATCTTGGAGACGGACGAGGCCATCCATAGGGACTATGCTGTGAAGTTACTGATAATGATTGTTGCTGTTTAGTCAATTGGCCGAAGACAGGTCTGAACCCATAAGTGATACCAATAAGGAATCACTCATGAGGCAAGTAGGCCAGGAGATATTGGGATAGTGTGGCCAGTTCCTTTCCCCCTCCATTGCATACATCGCCGATTAGCTACACATTACACTAATCAGACTTCAGATATATACAAACAATTGTTCTTCCTCTTTCACATATCGTCAAGTGAAATGTACTGCTTGATAATAATAGATGTACATGTCAGCCAGAATCTCAATCAGAGGTAAGGTAATGATTATGCCTACTAATTGCTCTCGATGCATTTATTTCTTATTCGGTGATGGTCTGAGTTATGATTTTTTTTTTCTTCCAAAGATTCTATAAATAACAGAGGACTATAATTGAATATTTTTTGTATCTATACATAGTATGGATATGAACAACTAAAGTCGGCCTGGGTAGCGTAGTCGGTACTGCGCTGTCTTCTGTGCTCGAGGTTGCGAGGTCGATCTCGGCCCAGGTAGACGCCATTTAGTGTGCTTAAATGCGACAGGCTCATGTCAGTAGATTTACTGGCATGTAAAATAACTCCTGCGAAACAAAATTCCGGCACACCAGCGACGCTGATATAACCTCGGCAGTTGCGAGCGTCGTTAAATAAATCATAATTTTGAACAACTAAATATCATAAGATAATAAAATTTTTTTTTTTTTTTGGGAAGAATTTTTAAGTCAGCTACAGAAGTAAAACAATAAAACAAGAAACTTAGTTCGGTATCTGGATAATTGGAATGTAACTGAAAAAAAAACATGATAACATAGATCATTTCGGAAGAATATTTGTTTGGAGACGATCTAGAACGGTGAACATATGTTTGATGATAATCATGACGAGAATGATGACGATGCTGAAGTTAGCATTGACGTATTGGCGATTCCTAGTAGTAGTGTTTCCTACGATAGGTTATTGACCTAATACATCGTAACGTTTCTTGTCATCATCGTGTAGACATCCCCTGTAGTGAACTGCTAATATTATTACTATCATTCCCATGTGTCCAGCAATAAAGTTCAGTCTATTCAATGTCTAGAAAGCATTTCAGATGGCAAAAAAGATCGCCGGAAGAAATTCCTATCAAACTGTTGCCACTAGGGATGGTTTCATATTTAAATGTCAGTCATTACCCTTGAAAACTCAAGACGTGAAGAGCAGACGCTCCGCCCCTGTCAAATTGTTCGCGACATCTGCAGACTGGTGGCCGTGAACTTACCGGACCTCCGCAGTTGTTTATGTTGCTCATGTCCATCACCTCCGATGCATTGTTCAGATCCGCGGACAAAACATATGGTAAAGATACACTGATTGCAGTACCAGAACTGTGCTAGCTGCTAGACCAACCCATCTTCTGTGGCGATGTGACTCTCTATTGGTTAATCGATATTGTCATTAATGTCCGATGATAGCGAAGATGATCCCACAGCATGTTCCGGGTTGATATCGTAACCCAGTGGTCTCCAATCTTTTGAGTGTCACGGTCCCTTTGAAGTTTATACCCACTAAAATGTTCTGCTTAATTTAAGCCCGTAAACATGTGCTGTTCATAAAATATTAGCATAATATAGTGAATTAAACATCCTTAATAAATCGGTAGCGATATTAAATTTTAGCTCTATACTGGAGAATTACCACAGTAGCTTTGAACCGTGCCGTTACGTTTGCCACCAAATTTAATTACATACACAATGTTGCCAACATAAGAACATGATTTTGGTCTGTGGTGTCGTTAGAAGGAGAAATTTGTTTCTTTTTATCTCTACCTCCTTCGTTCTGAACATTACTGAGAGATAGCACCACTGTTACTCTCATCTATTGGAATGATTTTTCCCTGGACCACCAATTTTCTTGGACGACATTTCTACAAAGAAGATTAAGACAGATCTTACAAGCGATCTCCAGTTACTAACAGTATGGTCATCAAAATTGTGTGTCCATTTTATCTCGAACTAAAATCTCTCTCGCATTTTCTTTTGTTTCATCACGCCCGAATGGATTTATCTCTTCGGTATCGATGTTTCTAGTCGGTTATAGCCTTTATGACAGTTTTTGTTTCGTAATATTGGTAAACAGTAATATAATTAAAACGGTGAATAATTTCATGGCCCCTAAAAGTTTTTTTTTCTTAAAAGGTTAGGTATTTTGTCTAGTCCACAAATAAAACTGCAACATGGTCATAATTATGTACTTAATGCTTTGGTGAACATTAACCGGATGAGCAAATGCTGAGTATTATCCAGTTGTTCCTATTTTAGTTTTAGCTCGTGAATATAACCTGAAACTACATAAATAACAAAGATATTTTAAGTTCTATCATGTTTTTCCGACAAAAATGATTTTTTTAGACTTAGCGCTATAAGGTTGTTAATGAGATGGTTGGTATTAGCAGCTATCCGTTTTGATTAGTCTGATTCTATTGTACAATGTCTAAGTTGCAAGTTTAGTCCAACATTAAAGTTACTTTTATATTTCCTCTCCATGAAGACGAAAGCAGAATATGTACATACTTTGGCCATAAGCATGTTGGTGGAAGTGTTGTATTGCATTTCGAAAACATGGTCGTGCATGCAACCAAGATTGCAACGAGGTCATTATAGGAAACATGATTTTTAACTGCGGAGTATTACATCGCGATCCCTGGAAAAAATTCTACAGTATATTTTCCATTTCGTATTTCTTACTAATTGAAGTACCCAAAAATGATTTTTCTCTGCATCAGTATTGTGTCATCTTCAGAGTCACTATAGCATCTCAACACTCTCATCTTCATCAGACGTAGCAATAACTGAGATACAACAAGCAGAAATGTTTTTGCTTTAAGAAAATGCAAGAAATTAGAAATTGGTTTCGGTAAAGTAACAATGTTTTTGCTGTGAGAAAAAGCGCATTTGACAAAAGATATGCTAGCGCTCTGGAAGTCTGTTATTACATGGTTTGAAAGCGTAACTCTGCTGTAGATCCGTGGGAAAGGGATTCTTATCTTCTCTTGTACGGAGGAGGGATCCGAAGGCTTGCACTGCAGCCTGAGACTTATTGTGCCTACCGCTCCTATTCTGTGAATGATTGGGCAGCCGAACAGCTGCACTCTTGTACAAGTACAGCACGCTGCACCGTGAACTGGACCAGGGCTATGGTATGATGAAGATAAGTGAATTAATGATGGCCAAATGATGGCCAAATGAGTCCGAGGTCCAACGCCGAAAGTTACCCAGCAATTCTGCTTCAATTTATTTATTTAGCTTTATTTCAATCCATTCTCCAGTATGGAATTTTAGGGTGGGGAAATGCTTGTAATTCTAATCTCACTCCACTAATACTTATTCAGAAAAGAATTATTAAAATATGCCTTAATAAACCAATTGATTACTCATCCGAGCTTTTGTTTACTGATTTTAATGTTTTGAAAATTAAACAGATTTATTATATTGCCTTATTAATCTTCATACATAAAAACCGTAATAAATTCAAATTGTATCATCATAAATATGGAACTAAAAGATCCGATTTTATACGACTAGAGGAACCAAAGTGTTTCACAAGCACAGCTCTGAGCCATGGTACCTACTTTGGTCCAAGGTTATACAATAAAATAATTGATAAATACCCAAATTTGGAAAATTTTAGTATCAGAAATTTAAAAAATAGCGTTAGGAATTTAATTTTTAAAGAATATATATTGATTTGATATGTATATGTATTTGTATGACTTAAATTTTTAAAATTGAAATTGTATTTTTAAATTTAATTTATTCCTGTAAATTTTTTTCTTGACCCAGTTTGTGTAAAAAAATTATCTTTGTGTTTAGATATCTCCCTGAGCACGAGTTTTTTACTCCTTCAGGGAAGAACTAAGATTGTATTTTTGCCAATGTTATTTCATTAATAATAAACAATAAACAATTAGTTAAGGGAAACTCCGAAAAAATCCCAACCAGATAACTTGTCCTAACCAGGATTTGAACTCAGGCCCGTTCGTTTCTCAGTCAAATGCGCGGGCCGTTACTCCACAGCAGTGGACATGAGATTGAGGTTAGTACAAATAGAGAAATATTGTGACTTTGGAAACATAGAGCTCTGGAATAATCCTATCGTGAAGAATAATTATGATAATGCTTCGTTTAGAATTGTTGTTAATTTTATTGTAGCAATATAATAGATAAGGGCAAGTATATGCTGTTTATTGACATCCGTTTATTTGTACTGTAAACCAACATTCATTTCCGTACATCAGAGATGGGCTAGCCAAGATTTCTTAAAATTTCATCTCTGTGTCCTGTCTTTATCATTTTATCTAACCTATTTATTATTATACCACACATTAATCTCTCTGGCATTAGTTGGAGCAACTAAAATAAACGCCCTTGGGTTCAAACGCCTGAAAGTGTAACAGATCCTCGAGAACCGTGCAACATCTGACATTACGTCCTCTCACGTTACACATGTTGTTTATCATGTCGAGTATGCGCACACGTGTTCTTCAAGAACACGTCCCGACACTGTCAAACCTCCGCACGATTGAGTATCAGAGTAATAATCATCATATTTCAGGAATTAGTTTCTCTTGCGTCTTCATTCCATTGATGATCGTAACACCACAGTCTACTATATACAGTCGCGAAGCTTGAGGTGATTTTTTGCAAATCTCGTGATAAAGCGCTCCAAGCGGTTAGCAACTAGAAACAATAGACTGTCACGGTCGACTTTGGACTGTGTCGTATTTCCATCGAGTGCTAGCTCGTTGCGAATTTCACATTGATGCTTGTGAAATGTTCGTTATTGGTTGTAATGAAAATGTTAATGGCTAAAATACAATAATTGGAATAATAATATTTTACTAGAGACGTATAAAAATTAAGTTTGTTTTAATGAAACTTATTGATCACGATTTATTTTCAATTCTGATGGGATTATTATTGCTTAGGCCTACTTTTTTTTAAAAAGGATATGTTTTTAATTATAGCTGTTAATTTTGTTGTTATTTTTATTTGTTACTTTACTAGAGACGTAGAAAAAGTCTGTTACAATAAAATTTATTGATCACGTTTTATTTCCAATTCTGGTGTGATTATTATTGCTTGACCTCATTCCACTTTGTTAACTACGTAAGCCTACACTACAAGTACCGGTACACGTAAGTTACTCCATTAATTCATATTTCCATTATTATTGCTGTAAAGGGAAATGCAAATTAATATTTATTGGTTTCATAGTTAATTATCGCTATAATTTTGGATGAGTGAAGCGATTATAGTAAATTTCAGTTCGTTTTGCACAAACAAATTAACCTATTTCTTGCAGGTATCTTCGAGTTTATGGTGGAATTTAATTTACTTCATTAAAATAATAAATTAACTTTATGCATTTAATATTTCAATAATGGAAGGAAGGTGTTAATTTCTCCAAAAGAACACAACGGAAGTGTAACATATTTTGTCGTCTGCTAGGAGAGAGATCTGCGATGATGAGGCGATAGTAGCGATCCTAGTGGTGGGCAACTACCCATGTTTGCATTTTTACTACATATTGAGCTTCGCGACTGTATATAGTAGACTGTGGTAACACTAAATACTCGTCACCATGGCGAACTGAGCGGCCGCCAGGGGCGCTGGGTTTAAAGGAACACAAGACGGCTGGTGTTATCAACATGAAACGTAATCGCACATACCAAACGAATGTGTATAGGCCTATACATTAACCACTTTACGGGCAATTGCTAGACTAGTAAAGTAACAGCAATATCTCAGTGTTTGCTTGGAATCTGACTGCAATTTATCTCTTCAATAATATTCATAGGGGAGAGTTGGGTAGTATCGGACATCGGGTAATATCGGACAATGCGTTTCTTTCATCTACCACCAGATGGTAGAACCTGGATAACATGGTTACGTTTCTGTATGCGACATAACAGAAACATAACCATGTCATTCAGGTACTATCATCTGGTGGTAGATGAAAGAAACTCACTGTCCGATATTACCCGTTGTCCGATACTACCCAATTCTCCCCTATATTCTTATTCATTGTAGAGCTACCATGATACGATTTATTATTACTGTATTTATATTCCAAATTTCCAAATATATTTCATTCAAATAGTTGTTATCTTTTTATCATTATTATTTTATCTCATTGAGGAAAAGAAGGAGATAATAATGGACGAAAGTTTTGAAATTGATAATAGATGCTAAGGGGCAAAACGTATTTGTTGCCAGGGACGCCATTTTTTTCATGCTACGGCCCTGCAGAGGTTATCCAATGTCGAAATTCAACATGGGCGAGAAATTTTGTCTGGAATTTTATCAGGGACAAACAGGGTTCTTTTGCGTATAGTAGTTTTCCCTCAACCCAATACGAGCAAATACTGGGTAACTTCCGGTGCTGGACCCCGGATTCATTTCACCGGCATTATCACCTTCATTTCATTCAGACGCTAAATAACCTAGATGTTGATACAGCGTCGTAAAATAACCCAATAAAAAATCCACAACATGAGACCTATAGCATTACTTCATTTTCGGACCAAATCATGCTAAGGCTGGTATTACACTATCAAAGTTCTTTGATAAAGATCTTTTATAAAATATATGACAGTGTAATGGGTCTCCCTTTATGAAAGTTTCTTTGATAAAAGATCTTTTGTAAAATGTAGGTAAGTGCATCTTGTTACCTTTTCAACAGATTTGCCTATCTTGAAACCAATATGGCGGAACGTAAATATTGTTGGACTGTTACTACGACCAAAATGCCAATAATGAAAATATGAAGCAAATGAAATATTATAAAACACAAGACACATGACCATTCAGAGCTAAACTGTTCTAATAGCGACAGTTGAGGTATTCGCACGCGGTTGTGCTTCCCAATACTTCTCCTGAGTTCCAACATTCAATGAGAAAAATGACTGTAACAGTAACTGCCTGTTTTGTTGGGAATTCGGTAAAGACAATGAATTCTGGTATCATTGTGCCCTGTATTCAGGATGGGGTCATTCAGATTTCAGTGGTGCTGAAACTCCTCAAAATTTCACTTGTGACTTTTGCCAATCCACATGAAAGAAAATTTAATGTTAAATTTATCTAATTTTTGCATAATGTTAAATTTTGATCCTATAACCACTAATACATACTCCAATTGCATTTGTATCTGCGTACCACTACCGTAACTGCCTGTGTCCCATTTCCTCCTTGGTAAATTAATGCCACGCATTAGGGCCTATAAATTTTTCATATATCATCACTAGAAATGAATATTGTTTAGAAATACATTTTGTAACTAACAAATATATAGTAGAACCTAATTGTTTTATTATCTCTGAAAGTTTCAGTAGGGCCTGTTACACTAAAATTATCTTGAAATTTATAATATCAGAAAGTTAGATGCGTGCAATTACCCCATTATCCTCTAACTTCAAGTCCGCATTGTACCTTCTTTTCCATTTCTTTTTCAGAAATATGCATATTATATGCATATTTCACTACCTCGAACCCGGAACATGTACCTCCTCTCTATTCCTCTCCACAAAACATCCTTCTACTCATCATCTTTCAGCATATCTATTCCACGCCTCTGGAACTCTCTCCCTGACCATGTCAGAGACTGTCTGACAATATCAAAATTCAAATTTAAATTAAAAAATCACATTCTAGTTCATGGAATTGCTTGTTGAACACCTGTCAGGTTGCGCAACTTCGGCTTAACCCATGACATACAGTAAATATTTAACTATGCTGTTGTAAAATTGACAATTAATATATAATGTATTTATTATTATTATTATTATTATTATTATTACTATTATCAGTTATCAGTTATCACCATCATCATTGCTATCTCAGTTTTTCTTTCTTTCTTTTTTTTCTTGTATTAGCTCGATGAGAGCTCTATAGTGTTCTTTTGACCCTGTTGACCCTCTATAGGGCGTTAATTTAATTTGTATTATTTTCATCAGCGTCTGTATTTCTTTTTTGTATTTATATGTGCTATCTGGTAAGATGGCCTTAATCCTGTCAGATTAAATAAATAAAATAAAATAAATAAAATATTATAATATTTTGAACTAATTGTAGCTATACATGCATATTCCTGTTCATAATTCATTTTTGAATATCTGTGATAAAAAAAATATTTTATCATAAATGGAAGCTGATGGTTCTTATTATTTAATTTTAGGTTATGTTTGATAAAATATTTTAGATAGTGTAATAAACTCAAAATCCTACCTTTTATCATAGATTTTTGATAAAATATTTTATCATATTCTCTGTCACAGAACTTTGATAGTGTAACACCAGCCTAAGAATTTTGTCGCGATTTCAAATCCATCGCTCTGTGCCAAGTTTGAACTCAGGAGCCTAGTACCAACGACTATCATGGTAGTCGCTAGACCACCAAGTCTCAGAGAAGAATCTTCGTAGTACGTGCGAGGCGTAGTACCATGCACATCCCTGATATTGGCGTCAACATCCGGGTATCTGGATATGACACGGTAGTGGATGAAGAAGATTAATTGCACATAGCATGTTCAGAATACCAATTTCAAGTAAGTGAATGACAAAATCTCGGGATAATTACATAAGCGATGATCTATGAGAGTAGGCGTGTCCCGCCTGCAAAGGCCAGAAAGGAACTGACGGCTGCCTTAGCCTCCTGTGTGGCGTGAACTCTTCCTTTTGATCTTCATCTTACGCACCGTGACACAAGACGATAGTCATCCGCCTGTGGGAGCGCCCAGGTGAGGTTCAGAGGGCGGTGTGCGATGAATGACGGGTAATTGCTGACACCATGGCCACCTTGAACCTCTAGACTTGGCAAATAGATTCCTCCGAGAAACGGGTCAACAAACGAGAAGCAGGCATTTGTTTCTTAAAGCGATAGTGGATAGTGCTCGTGCTTTTCTGTCATGAGCATACGTTTGTGGAGAAGAAAGGCTGTATCAAGAGAAAACGTGCTAGGTTTCTAACACAAGACAAAATATACGGATACAATGCATTTCTTTCTACTACAGAAATTTCCCTCACAATGAAATCCGAAACTCCATATGTAGATGAAATTATTGGGGATCATCAGTGTCGTTTTAGGCGTAATAGATCAACTATTGACCAGATATTTTGTATTCGACAGATAATGGAGAAAAAATGGGAGTATAAGGGTACAGTGCATCAGTTATTCATAGATTTCAAAAAGGCATATGACTCGGTTAAGAGAGAAGTTTTATATGGTATTCTTATTGAATTTGGTATTCCCAAGAAACTAGTTCGATTAATTAAAATGTGTCTCAGTGAAACGTACAGCAGAGTTCGTATAGGTCAGTTTCTGTCAGATGCGTTTCCAATTCACTGTGGGCTAAAGCAAGGAGATGCACTATCACCTTTACTTTTTAACTTTGCTCTAGAGTATGCCATTAGGAAAGTTGAGGATAACAGAGAGGGTTTGGAATTGAACAGGTTATATCAGCTGCTTGTCTGTGCGGATGACGTGAATATATTAGGAGAAAATCCACAAACGATTAGGGAAAACACGGGAATTTTACTGGAAGCAAGTAAAGAGATAAGTTTGGAAGTAAACCCCGAAAAGACAAAGTATATGATTATGTCTCATGACGGGAATATTGTACGAAATGGAAATATAAAAATTGGAAATTTATCTTTTGAAGAGGTGGAGAAGTTCAAATATCTGGGAGCAACAGTAACAAATATAAATGATATTCGGGAGGAAATTAAACACAGAATAAATATGGGAAATGCCTGTTATTATTCGGTTGAGAAACTTTTATCATCCAGTCTACTGTCGAAAAATCTGAAAGTTATAATTTATAAAACAATTATATTACCGGTTGTTCTGTATGGTTGTGAAACTTGGACTCTAACTTTGAGAGAGGAACATAGGTTAAGGGTGTTTGAGAATAAGGTGCTTAGGAAAATTTTTGGGGCTAAGAGGGATGAAGTTACAGGAGAATGGAGAAAGTTACACAACACAGAACTGCACGCATTGTATTCTTCACCTGACATAATTAGGAACATTAAATCCAGACGTTTGAGATGGGCAGGGCATGTAGCACGTATGGGCGAATCCAGAAATGCATATAGAGTGTTAGTTGGGAGACCGGAGGGAAAAAGACCTTTAGGGAGGCCGAGACGTAGGTGGGAAGATAATATTAAAATGGATTTGAGGGAAGTGGGATATGATGATAGAGAATGGATTAATCTTGCTCAGGATAGGGACCGATGGCGGGCTTATGTGAGGGCGGCAATGAACCTCCGGGTTCCCTAAAAGCCAGTAAGTAAGTAAGTATGAAATCCGAATCTGTGAATAAGTGATTAATTAATCAAATATGTAGTAATTCGTTTCATGAGTTTAAGATCCGATTTCACCAAAACTGAGTTAACTCTCAATTCAATTATTCATATGTCTTCTTTTAAATTGTTCCGCGTTTCATCATGCCAAATTAAGAGCCATGTAGCTAATGACGTATTATTGCAGAGTAGCGAATAGAACATATTTTCAGGAAGAATCGAGCCGGTTTCACTTCACAATTTAGAGTGAATCGAGTGAAAATGACTATCGGGAGAAGATTCTTATTTCTTTATACTTTCACATTCTTCCAAGAGAGAACGCCACGCTGATGTCTTCATGATCACTGAGACAGTTGAATGTCTGTAGAGTTGAAGCTATTTCATTTTGCCACGTGTTCTTGTTGTGAAAAGAAGAAAAGCAAGAAAACAGCTCATTTTTCTGCTATGAAATAATTGCAAAAGTATGTTACAATTTTAATATAACGTTGAATTCATAATGATTGCCAAACATTTGTAATGGATATTGTAGTAAAGGTTCTAAAGTTTGTATTGTTAACAACCAACGACCTTGTTCCGCCATCTTAGATTGCGTCACAGCACTAGGCATCTTACCCCGATACTTGTGAAAGATGCTAAACTTTTTCGGGGTAAGATGGCACATTTTTGCAAGAGTTTTATTTTTTGTTTTCTTGCAGGTAATGCGTAAACATTACGTAAGATCCTCTGATAGAAGTCAGTGGATTGAGGACAGTGTTCAAGTTGCGATGGAACATGTTAGAACAGGGGATATGAACTGTTTTAGAGCATCGCAACATATGGGATTCTTTACCGTACCCTTAAACGCCAGCTAAAAGTCATTGTTGTTATATACATGTATCAAACCAAGTTCAGATAAAATGCATATATCAGTAACTCTGTTAATTGTATTTGCCATCTTATCCGACTATCGGGGAAAGATGCCTACAGTGCAGGTAAGAAGAAAACCTATATCTATAAACAAGGTAGTTAATGTTTTCTGTTTTGCACCAAAAATATAGTTTCAAAATGCCTTCCAGACTTTGATATTTCAATATGAAATTCAAAGTTAAATGAACAGTATCTTAAATTTTCAATCAAAGAGAAAGTGAGGCATCTTCCCCCGATCCACTCTAAAGAAAAATCATCCTCTCCTGTAGTCAGATGATACCCGGCGCTCATTGCGGAAAGTACAATTTTATGAATTCCGTTTCGCAAAATAATAAAGTAATACGCAGTTTAATTGATTTATTGGTGACTAAATATTTCCTGTCTCATCCTCAAATTATATTAATATGAAATTAATTGGTCCACCTCAAAGCGTCATGTCGCAGCAGCATGCTGCTATTCCCATATCCATTCTGTCATTATTGGCTGCGGTTTGCATCCGCCACTGGACACTGGCTTGATGTGATAAACAGGCGTCTGAACCAGGATGTGCGGCCTCGATCCCCCCTCCAAATCAAACAAATTCACATTCATCATCACACAACCGCCTGCTAAATCACTGAACTGGAAAATGATTTGGAACACAGTCGGTCTATAATTAAAATTCCTATCAAACTGAAACTGAGAATTGTTTAACTAAGACTCTGATACCATCTGTCAGATTAAGGTTAATACATTGTGAGTGAGTGGGCAGAACACACGTGGAAATTCTGTTTAGAAATAGGGCAGTGGGACACGTGTTATAGAAGATTGTATCTTTTGAGCCCTCCTGACAATTCTACGCTTAGTATTAGGCTATATGATAATTGAATTATCGACATCTTCTTTCAAATTTGCCTTCTTTGTGGGTGGAAGCTACAGCTGTATTTGCAGTTATAATGATGAAAATACCAACAGTTCTAGAATTTATTATTATTATTATTATTATTATTATCAGTCAAGGGCCAAGATTGAGACTTTTTTACATAATGTGGCTCAGTATACTGTAATCGATTACCTCTAAAAATATTTGCATGTATAGCCAACTTCTAACATCCTGTGATTATATATATATATATATATATATATATATATATATATACGGTCTTACTAATAAAAACTCTATATACAGACGTTTAACTGTCTTATACTTAAACAATGAGTAGCTCGTTTATAAGTCGTGTGTAAATTCCCTACTAATAATCACTACATACGTCGTGTATAACAATATAACTGTTACACAACTACGTCATAGTTTCGTCATTACTTCGTGACGAAAGATAATAGAATATCTGAGGTTCTCTACTGGATCCGGTAGAGCGCTCTAGTGTGGCGTGTTAAATATCGATAGTACAACTGGCTCTAATCGATTACCACACTACATTTTGGTCAAAGAGTACAAGCTACAGCAATATTATTCTAATAATTCTATGATCTTTGGTTTGTTCTTCTGTGGTTACAAGGTAACCATCTTCATAAAATGACAGTCGATACGAACAGCTGTTAAAGGGGCGGCCATTTTTTCGCTATATACAACGCTTAAACAAGGGGTTTCGTGTATATAACTACTGCAAAGCAATTCCCATTGTACAGTTACAGCCTGTTTATACGTCCATAGCTTATTCACGGTTTATTAGTAACGTTTTCTGTCTCAACTCTGCATAAGTCTCGTATAAAAACTATACACAGTTTATTAGTAAGACTGATAATATATATATAATATATACAGTATATATATATAATATGTTAATTCATTTAACTATTTAGGTTATAACCTCTCTTACATCACTGATGAAGATATGTCAAACAAAATATCTAAATTTATAAAAATCACTGGCGTCATTAACACCGTCTTCAAATCATCTCATGTTCAGAAACATACAAGGCTAAAGGTATATAAAACACTAGCTCGACCGGTCCTCACTTACGGTAGCGAGGCATGGACAATCAGAAAAGCTGATGAGCACAGGCTGACGACAGCTGAAATGAGGTTCATGAGACGAACAGCGGGATGCTCTTTGCTGGAACACCGTAAAAATGTGGACATATTGCAGGAACTAAAAATGGATCCTATAGTTAAGTTTGTTCAACAATATCGACTTCAGTGGAAAAAACATGTCGAAAGGATGGATCGCACACGATGGCCTAAACAGATTCTTACTTATATACCAAGAGGAAAGAGGAAATTGGGAAGACCACGCAAGCGCTGGCATGAGACCGTAACAGATCCTGCAGGGTCTAATACGTGAGGGATATGATATATATATATATATATATATATATATATATATATATATATATATATAAAGTTTATTTACAGTCGCTTTAACTTCGAAGGTTATACCGCGATTGTCTGTTAGAAATGATTATACAGTACATTGGATTTCCATTTTGTCTTCATTTACCGGCGAATCCGCAGATGTATTGCCATCTAGTGCCCATACCTAAGACATGTGCACCGTCAGGTCTTGCAAAATAACAGGTTATTATAGATTTATTAATTTGTCATACAGAATAATATTTGTAATATTGACAATTAATATTTGAGGAGAAAAATTTGCTCCGGCGCCGGGGATCGAACCCGGGTCCTTGGTTCTACGTACCAAGCGCTCTGACCACTGAGCTACGCCGAATTCAATCCCGGCGCCGGAGCGAATTTTTCTCCTCAAATATTAATTGTCAATATTACAGATATTACTCTGTATGACAAATTAATAAATCTATAATATTCTCATAGCTGCGGTGCATATGTCTGTACAGATTACTGTGCACTTAACTGCGGAATCCCGGCCAAACAAGTCACTCAGCTGAGTGCGCTCCTAGTATAATGGCAGATGACATTGGACATATACGTCAACATATATGCCTAACTTGGAGTCAGGCCACAAAGGGAAACATTGAAGGAGGAAGGTTCGATCCGGTGCTGTGGATTGAATTCGGCGTAGCTCAGTGGTCAGAGCGCTTGGTACGTAAAACCAAGGACCCGGTTCGATCCCCGACGCCGGAGCGAATTTTTCTCCTCAAATATTAATTGTCAAAATAACAGGTTGATAAGTAAGTTAATAGCGTTTTTGCTCTTCCATGGCAATAGGACCTTTGCAAAAAAATATTTGGAATTTTGTCATTTTAATGTTATAGATTTGTGTTACTGAATATGTCTTGAATTTTTCAATTTTTTAGAAAGTTTGTGTTAATTATGGACTACAAAAATTGGAGTGTCAAGTAGAAAAAAACTAACATTTCCAACATATCACTTTGTTTGAGTTGAACTGAGAAATAGGGGCATCGAGGTCTCTAGAGTCATATATGTCGTTTACGAGGAGATCATCAGCGGAGAAAGTACGGCACGAAAATTACTTTCTAGTTTCAATGAGGCTATTTTTATATTCATGATTCTTCACATAAAGTCCACACCTATGGAGTAACGGTTAGCGCGTCTGGCCGCGAAACCAGGTGGCCCGGGTTCGATTCCTGGTCGGGGCAAGTTACCTGGTTGAGGTTTTTTCCCGGGTTTTCCCTCAACTCAATATGAGCAAATGCTGCGTAACTTCCGATGCTGGACCCCGGACTCATTTCACCGGCATTATCACCTTCATCTCATTCAGATCTTCAGACGCTAAATAACCTAAGATGTTGATAAAGCTTCGTAAAATAACCCAATAAAAATCTTCACATAGAGGAAGACCATTTAAACGGTTTGATTCATTATGATCCAGATCAGTTAACTTGAGAATTGGCCAATATGATGAATTGTGATTAATTAACCATCGTGTGACATTTGCGTTCCATGAGCAAAAAGTTAAAAAGTTGAGTTTATGGGTACCGTACTTTTTTGAGAGAAAACATTTACCATTTACCATTTGTGCTTTTTGTTTCTCGTAATCATTTAGCTCGTCAACAACATCGATCGTTTTCGTCCAGATTGTTACTGACGCCGAAAAATTGTGCCTTTACTGCAAAATCAAGGACAGAAAGAAATTTCTGACCATTACAAAACAGGAATTTCCCGTGAAAAATTGATGTCCAGCCACGTAAGCTAAAGTTGTGCATCTGGTGAGACTAAGAAGGTGTCGTGTAATGTGAATTGCTTCAGAGGAATATAACCATCACTACTGAGATTTATGACAAGCAACTAAGACGTCTTGAGGCCACAATTAAAAAAAAACTACTGGGAAGACTGCAGCAAATGATTTTGCAGGATCATAATGCCCTTCCGCATACTATTAACAATACAAAAGCAGTTATTCAAGAGCTCGGTTGAGAGGTTATTCTATATCCACCCTGATCTTGCTTCATCAAATTTTCATTTTTTCCTCGTTCTTCCAACAGTCTTCTATAATAATGAAGGTACTCTTCAAAATTGAATTGACGATTGTTTCAAATCCAAACAACCGGATATCTTCAGACGTGGATTCGAAAAATTGCCAGAACGTTGAAGTCAGTCATAAACAAAGCAGGAGAATATAATTATCATTGATTATTTTATGGATTTTATGTATTCTTTTTCTTCTGCCAATACACAGTTTTGGGTTGTTTCCCGTCTATGAACTACAAATGGAATTGGTCCGTCCAACGTCGGTGAGGTCTGCCTAAATCTCTTCATCCTCGTGGATGGTAATACAGAAGTATCTTTGGTAAACGATTTTCAGGCATCTTAAGAAGGTGGTTTCTCCATTTACGTTGATAATGTTGGACGTCTGCTGTCATCTCCTCAACTTCCCACTGATTTATTATGTCTTCGCTCCTAATGCGGTCCCGCAAGGTAACACCTGTCAGAAAACTACAATGGATTTTATGTAAAACAAATAATTTTTAATTTAATAAAAAAAAATACGAATTCATGAACCAACCTATTAGTATCTATATCATTATGTTTATAGTGGAACCAATCCGGCATTTTCCTTTTAAATAACTAGTTTTTTAGTTGATTTATGATCGAGGAAACTACTATAAACGCCATCAGATTGAACCCTGGACCTCCCTAATGCGGGTCCACTAAGCTATCCTGCTAGGTACAATAGTAATATACGTTACAAGAGCGGTTTGTTGACGTTTTCATGGTCGAGGAAAAGATTGAAAAAGCGAAACGTAGTTGAGCTTTTTTATTTTCCGAGAACATGAAAACAAACATACCGCTCATGTATCGTACATTATTTTGTGCGAAGATCGTTTATTACATACCTGAAAGACGAATTTCTAATTCGTTGCAATGAAATCTCCACGTTGGTTTCTGTTTAATGACGGCAACTTCGGAAAACCAAAATATCTTTCTTCAACATTGTTGTTATAAAATGTTTTCTGTGTTTACTATACTCCAGCAGGCCGTGATATACGTCTGTCTTTTTTTTTCCCCAGTCTATAAATGCGAACTTAAAACAAACGGTAAGGTTATGTAATGATTTATTTTTCATTTTAATATTTTAACAATATTATTTATAGAACATATTGCAGTAATAACATCGGCATCTGGAATCTTGTTGATTTTTCTCGGCTTCCTTGATGTTACTTGTATCAGGAATGCAATAAGTTTCGTGGAGTAGTAGACTTTACTTAATTTTTGCAAATATTTAAAAACAATAATTAACATTGCAATTTAGGTGAAATTGCAGTGGCAAGTTTCCAATTTGTAATTATTACTATGTTAAACGTCTCTAAAAATAATATGTTAAAAGCCTAAAGCAGTAAAATGAATGTCGCGCTTAAGCGGAAAGAAGAGGGGAATTGTTATGTGTGTTACGTTGGGAATACTGAATGTGGTATTTCACACTTACCGCGTATTGGTTCTGTACGGAAAACAAGCAAATACGCACGATCTCGCACAAATTCTTATTCCTTTATGAAGACTCCTAGTCCCTTAGTTCCTTTACTTTGCATTGTCATTGTCACCACAGCAACTGTATACAGGCATTATGAGGAAGGGATTCTGTGCTGTTATGTGACTCCACCCTCCCAAGTACAATAAACAGTAGAGGAAAGAATGTGAATCCAACGAAAATAAGACTGGAGGTGTTCCAGTGCCCTCACAACGAGGTCAGGTGTGACCTTCCCACGCGTCCTCGGCCTACACAATCCCCATTGAGAGCAGATTCTGTACCAATCTCGCGAGGGAAGTAAACACGAGCGAGCGGAGGCGTCGCTGGGGGCCGTGTGTACCAGATGTGCCGTCAGAGCACGTAGCACCGGTACTATTCCAAGACGCTATCATCATAGCCCTGAGATGGTACATTACGATGTTCTTGTTATTTATACCATTGTTCATCATAATCTTCAGCACCACCATCGTAATAATCAGGCACCGGCGTAGCTTAGGCGGTAGCGCGTTTGCTTGCCGCCTGGAGTTTCGCTAGGGCGTGGTTCGATACCAGCTTGGGCTGACTACCTTGGCTAAGTTTTTCAGGGGTAAGGAAAATGTCAGGTAATCACATGGTGAACCTCGGCGTCATCTCGCTGTCACCAATTTCATCGACACTAAGTGAGGAACAAACTTTCAAAACCTGACATGTCCATTTTCAGAAAATACTTTACAGATACCAAACATTTTACACTTCTACAATGAAGAAAATATTTTCTGTGGTGAAATATTAAAGATTATTTTTTTCTGCTATACGAAAAAAATATTTTTACGATTAAAAAAATAATATTTATATTTCTTTTTTACAAATTCAAAATGGTGGCAGTTCACTGTACAGTGATGAAACGTTTCCCTCATAACTCATAAACTTCTTAACTTTTTCATGTTCTCTGGCTTTTATTTTATTGCTGAAACTCATGTTTACAATACTATGCTCTTTCAACTACATTCCTTAATAAATAATATATATTTTTTATTTTGTGTTAGAAGAAAGTGCTGATATTTGACCATTTTTTAAATGAATTTATTTTTTATCAGATAATCTAGCAAAGGTAGAGAAGTGATCTTGCATCATATTGTATATATGATATGCATAAATACACACAAAAAATTTCATCACAGAATATTGGATAGTTTTTTAATTATGTGGGAAACGCTTCATCACTGCACAGTGAATTGAATTTTGGGAGGGAAAAAAAAATTTAATCGTAAAAATATTATTTCATATAGCAAAAGGATAGTGTTTTACACATGTTAATTTTCATTATTATGCAAGATACAGTAATGGAGGAAAAAAAAGTTGAATATTTCCAAAATTTTACTGCTGTAAGCTGTACCTAACCCCTTAAAATAGAAAAATCTTCGTTTATTTCAGAGACACATATTTGTAGCATTTTCTGAAAATCGACGTCAGGTTTTGAAAATTTGCTCCTCAAATGATCTAATAATTAGTAGAATTACCGACTAAAATAGTAACGTAATATTTATAATCTTCATCGTAATCATCTTCATCTCCTTTAGTTTTACAATAATGATAATAATAGTAATAATAATTAATAATAATATTATATAAATCTGGTTTTCAAGTAGTAGCTCCCTGTAAAGCAGGTTTGAATAATTTCAAGGAAAAATTGTTCCGGAGCCGGTTATCGATTCCGAGACCCTTCGCTTAGCGCGCGAACGCTCTACCGACTGAGCTACCCCAGGAACTATACACGACACCGTCACAATTTTTCCTTTTTATATCCACACAACTCAAATTCGTTACTGGAGGTACATTAACAGAAAGCCACAAATTAAGTCACACAGTATTGTGTGCACTCATAGTTGAGTTCTGGCGTCTCGTCAGCTCATTTGAGTTGTGTGGATATAAAAGGAAAAATTGTGACGGTGTCGTGTACAGTTCCTGGGGTAGCTCAGTCGGTAGAGCGTTCGCGCGCTAAGCGAAGGGTCCCGGGATCGATACCTGACTCCGGAACAATTTTCCTTGAAATTATTCAATAATAATATTGAAATATATTGAATATTATCCAGAGACTGAAGGAAATAATCCAGATCTTTCAAATACTATGTGGAAATGATGATTATGATTATAATGATGATGGTGACTGTAATGTTTTGTGACCTTTCTCATTGCAGAAGAAATAGATTGCGTAAAAATTACGAAATATACAAATGGCTACCTACTGGAGTTACCAAGAAAAATATTTGTTTGAAAACGACTTGAATGTATACAATCCGCCTTCTTGTTGTACAGATATGGATGTTGATCTACGATTCAAGTAGTATTCATTTCAAGAATATAATTAGTCAATACGTGGGTAGTCTACGTGTGTTACCGTTTATTTGAACGTACACTGACCTAATGGAGGAAGCATGTACGACGTACTCCACACGAGAAACCAAAATCCTTGTATTCTTTTGATTTAAGCGCAACTTGTATTTGCAGCTGAAGGCCACCAGTTCAGTTGTCCGACCCATGCACAGAATCGTATGCGAGTGTAAACACAGATTAAATGTCTAAGAAAAGAGATTTGGTACGAAGAAATAGTGCATTTTATTGTTAATCTATAAATACAAAACATTATGTTTTTACGAAGTTTCACTAACATTGATTGTTTCCAATTCAAGACGACTTTCTGTTACCAAACGTCGTAATTCTGTCTTCTAAATCTGCAATCTCAGTTGCTTTCCTGTCATTCCTTCATTTGCACCTTCTGCAGCTTCTACCTATGCCCCTTTTCCTAATATATTCGATACATAATTTTAAGAGCACAGGAGTCCGTTTTCTTTTGACAGTATCAGTAATATACAGATATCATTGCTGACTTCAATCCAGATACCCCGACTCATTTTCGCAAAAAAGAGAAAGTTTCATAGTAAGCGTCTCTTTTATATTCTACCATTTTTTTAATTTCCGATTCAGTGTTTTAATTATGCCTTCAGACTAGTCTGCCTGGGTTCGATTCCCGGCGGAGTCAGATTTTCATTTAAATTTCTACCTCGGGACTAGGAGAGATGGCGGTGCACAACTTCTAATCACTAAATTGTGCACCACTATGCCTACGTTAAATCCCAAATTTCTCAGCAGTGCGTATGAAGAGAAGGTATGTGTCACTGTTGATAGTGATTCGTTCGTCGGACGGTGACGTTAAGCCTGATGGCCTCCTTGGTGCTATTCGACAGGAGTAGGCTACGTGCTGGCACTGGGTTTCCCCTTCTCCATTCCTCACCTTCATCATTATCCTTATCCATTCCCTACACTACAATTACACGAACACTTACGCTTACCCTAATACACGACATAACTCTTCACAGATACACATCATGTACAGCGTGGCCCGCCGAAGTGGTGTACAAATTGAAAATGGGTCATAGTGCTGCCATCTATCCGCAATACGCGGAACCCGAATCACGCAAGTGAAGTGGGTAGGCATTAGACACACACTTATTTTAATTATGTAGTTCTCGAAAAACATAATGTATCTATTTATCGTTTGCATAGTAATAAGGTTCTAAATCTATATCTTCAGAAGTTGTTTTGCAGACATTTAACATTGGGGTTTTGTGATATACTTACTTATAGCTTTTAAGGAACCCGGAAGTTCATTACCGCCCTCACATAAGCCCGCCATCGGTCCCTATCCTGAGCAAGATTAATCCAGTCTCTATCATCACATCCCACCTCCCTCAAATCTATTTTACTGTTACTTACTTACTTACTGGCTTTTAAGGAACCCGGAAGTTCATTGCCGCCCTCACATAAGCCCGCCATTGGTCCCTATCCTGAGCAAAATTAATCCATTCTCTATCATCATATCCCACCTCCCTCAAATCCATTTTAATATTATCTTCCCATCTATGTCTCGGCCTCCCTAAAGGTCTTTTTCCCTCCGGCCTCCCAGCTAACACTCTATATGCATTTCTGGATTCGCCCATACGTGCTACATGCCCTGCCTATTTTACTGTTATCCTCCCCAAAGGTCTTTTCCCCTCTGGCCTCCCAACTAACACTCTATATACATTTCTGGATTCGCCCATACGTGCTACATGCCCTGCCCATCTCAAACATCTGGATTTAATGTTCCTAATTATGTCAGGTGAAGAATATAATGCGTACAGTTCTGTGTTGTGTAACTTTCTCCATTCTCCTGTAACTTCATCTCTCATAACCGCAAATATTTTCCTAAGAACCTTATTTTAGAACATCCTTAATCTCTGTTCCTCGAAGTGAGAGTTCATGTTTTACAACCGTAAAGAACAACTGGTAATATAACTGTTTTATAAATTCTAATTTTAGATTTTTTTACAGCAGACTAGATGGCAAAAGCTTTTCAACCGAATAATAACACGCATTTCCCATATTTATTCTGCGTTTAATTTCCTCTCGAGTATCATTTATATTTGTTACTGTTGCTCCAAGATATTTGAATTTTTCCACCTCTTCGAAGGATAAATTTCCATTTTTTATTTAGAGGTAATATTAATATCACTTAGGAGTGTGGTTATAATGATAACTTTTATGTGTTAAAATTAAAAAGTAAGTTGTAAATTACCTAGTTGACCAGTTTCGACTTCGTATCAGTCATCTTACAACCACAATCGCACCGCTCAGAAAAACAACTGAAGAAACCGGAAGAAGCAAGGATCTCTCTAGTTCTGAAGATGGTAATTTCCAAGTTTCAATTAGTTTTTAATTTTAACACATGAAAGTTATCATTATAATCATATTCCTAAGTGATACAAAGTGTTGAAAGTGTGTAATCAAGACTTATAATATTAATAAATTATTATATTATATTATATATATGTCATCCAGTCTGCTGTCCAAAAATCTGAAAGTTAGAATTTATAAAACAGTTATATTACCGGTTCTTCTGTATGGTTGTGAAACTTGGACTCTCACTCTGAGAGAGGAACATAGGTTCAGGGTGTTTGAGAATAAGGTGCTTAGGAAAATATTTGGGGCTAAGCGGGATGAAGTTACAGGAGAATGGAGAAAGTTACACAACACAGAACTGCACGCATTGTATTCTTCACCTGACATAATTAGGAACATTAAATCCAGACGTTTGAGATGGGCAGGGCATGTAGCACGTATGGGCGAATCCAGAAATGCATATAGAGTGTTAGTTGGGAGACCGGAGGGAAAAAGACCTTTAGGGAGGCCGAGACGTAGATGGGAGGATAATATTAAAATGGATTTGAGGGAGGTTGGGTATGATGATAGAGACTGGATTAATCTTGCACAGGATAGGGACCGCTGGCGGGCTTATGTGAGGGCGGCAATGAACCTTCGGGTTCCTTAAAATCCATTTGTAAGTAAGTAAGTAAGTATTATATATATGAGGCATCTAATGCTTTACTTAAATACCAAATCATTATCCCTTGCTTTGAAGTGAAGACAGATTGTATTATATTGAACAGATGATAATATATCAGTGCTGACATCATTGAAATTTTCAAAAGTGATTGAGATGTTATTAATAGATTAACGTATATATTATGTTACTTCCACATTTTGTCTGTGTTGGAAATAATATTTATTTTCCATGGTTTCTTCCTAAACGAATTAAACCATTTCTTACGTGATCATAAATATTACGTAAAAAACGTGTCCTGAAACGACTTCTTGTTTACGAAGTTGTGCGTTGCTCTAATGAAATATAAACTATTGGTGTCGACTGTAAATAATACTTCAAATAAAATTGTTGTCACATATAATTAGGTCATAATGAAAAGTATTACATTTTCATCTTTCGAGCACGCAACCAAGTGGTGACAAGTCTGAACCAGATATTCTTGTTTCATTCCGATGAGTTTGTTATTGACATTCAAGACCTAAAATTTGTTTCACAAACGAAATGTTTGCGTTATAGCTTTGGTAACTGTATCTAAATGATTTGTTTGGTACATACATACATACATACATACATACATACACACACACATACACACATACATACATACATACATACATACATACATACATACATACTGTACATACATACATACATACATAAATACTGTACATACATACTGTACATACATACATACATACTGTACATACATACATACTGTACATACATACATACATACATAAATACTGTACATACATACCGTACGTACATATATACTGTACATACATACATACATACTGTACATACATACATACTGTACATACATACATACATAAATACTGTACATACATACTGTACATACATACATACACACATACATACATACATACTGTACATACATACATACATACTGTAGGGGAGAGTCGGGTAGTATCGGACATCGGGTAGTATCGGACAGAGCGTTTCTTTCATCTACCACCATATGGTAGTACCTGAATGACATGGTTACGTTTCTCTATGCGATATCACAGAAACGTAACCATGTCAATCAGGTACTATCATCGTGTGGTAGATGAAAGAAACTCACTGTCCGATATTACCCGATGTCCGATACTACCCGACTCTCCCCTACATATATACACACACAATGATACAAGTGTACGATATTATAACTAATCAAGTTTGTCGGAAGTCTGAATCTAACAGTAGTGAAATCATTGGCAAGAAACATTAATATGATATAGACACAGTCTAGTATATAGTCACGAAGCTTGAGTTTATGAGGGTACTAGGAACAATAGACTGTGCAGGTACTATTTCGCATTGTCTGTAATGAGGCGATAATAGCGATCCTAGTGGTTAGCAACTATCTATGGATGCGCATTGAGCTTCGTGACTGTATATACTAGATTGTGGTATAGGCCTAGTATAATTTTCTCATGGGAAAGGAACTCCAGGCCTAGTTTCCTCGTAAGTGGTGTAAGGTTCAGACGTGTCTTCGAATATTTGACTAAACAACAACGATTTTCTCATACACCAAAACATAGTAAGAATTTTTAAACTGACTGCAGCTTATTTTTTATTTCAGATGATATCACTGATATGCGTTTCTGGCTTCCGTTTTCTTTAATCTCCCCAGATGAAGAGAGGTATGTACTGTATGTTATAAGAGTTCAACTATAGACGCTTAAAAAGTATAAAACAATAATATGGTAGTAACATCACAGTGTAATACGTACAGTCACAAAACTCAATTCGTAGGGATACATTGTTGCCAATTCAGCGGTTTTCTCACTAGATCTAGCGTTTTTCAGTGTTAGTTTAGCGGGTAATATTTATTAAAATTATATTGCTCATATAGGGATTTAGCGTTTTTTTTAATACTCACAGCGGTAAAATACTCATACTTTACATTAAATATTACACTTTTACTACGTCATACTACTTTTGACCAATTAAACAGTACGAAAAAAAAAAAGAATAAGAAACAGAATAAGAGATGAAGCCGTATTGGAAGGAATGGGTGAAGAAAGAATGATGCTGAAATTGATCAGGAAGAGAAAAAGGAATTGCCTGGGTCATTTGCTGAGAAGAAACTACGTACTGAAGGATGCACTGGAAGGAATGGTGAACAGGAGAAGAGTTCGGGGCAGAAGAAGATATCAGATGATAGACGACATTAAGATATGTGGATCATATGAGGAGACAAAGAGGAAGACAGAAAATAGGAAAGACTGGAGAATGCTGGATTTGCAGTGAAAGACCTACCCTTGGCCAGAACACTATGAATGAATGAATGAATGAATTAATTAACAGTAGGCATAATACTTTGTGTGGAATTCGAAAACATTGTCATGGTTTTCGTGCAACATATCTCAATCGTTATGGTGACATTATTATAAGTACTTTACCATTATTTTATTATTATTATTATTGTTATTATTATTATTATTATTATTATTATTATTATTACTCTTATAAATTTACGTCCATTTTACGAAATATTTATCAGATAAACATATTTGCCAAAAATACTCACAAATTCCCACGTGCGTATAAGGTCATACTAAAATATTATCGAGATTTATGCTATATAATTCTAATTAAAAAAATTATAATACACTTAATGAATGTGCTAGCTATTGTATGTGGGCTTTATGCAGTGAATCATCTTCAACATCTCGCATATTGCAATTCAGAGAAATATAGACAACAGAAGTGCACACATATGCTGCACCCGCCTCTTAATCATCTTGGAAAAGATTATTTACTCATTCTGGTGCGTTAGCTGTTTCTGAATACTGACCTGACGTAATAGACCCAATTGAATCAGCAATAAAGAGTCTAGCGATAATAATATGTATGACTAGAGTCTGTGTATGAGTGCAAAAGCAAAAAAATAAAAAATAAAAAGTGACAGGGGAATTCATAGAACCCCTGTAATCAAACGTTTGTGCTGTTCGTGATTGTTATTGTGATCATGATTGGGATTGTAAGAATGTTTGGGATTTGAAGTAAAATTTTGATATTTCTTTTCATTTTCTGTTTTCATATTCCTAGTATTTAAATTGAAATATCCTAACGAGATTTTCTGCAAAAGCTGTAATTTCAATGAAAGAAATACCTAATGATTTTATTGAAAGTAATATTTTATATGTATTTAACGGCGCTGTTACTGTTGATATTCAGCGAAATTGGCGACAAATTTTGTTTGCAGTTGTCTATCAGGGACAAGGTTCTTTTACTTGCCTTCCAGTCTTACTTCCCTTTCGGAAGAAGCCATGCTGAAGATTATATTGCCCTTCAAAATCATAGCCGACGGCCCGGTTTCAACCCGTGAACCTCGGATCAAACGTCTGAAGCGGTATCCGCTAGAATTCCGCGTATTACAGGAAATAATGAAAATAAATAATTAAATATGTAAAGGTCAGAATTTCTTATTCCTGCCTGTTTAATAGGGCCTACTATACATGTTATAAAAAACAACACTGATTTATTTTAATAATGTAGACCCAAGACAAGAAATAATAACATTGTTTTAGATTTTTCTTAATAATAATAATAATAATAATAATAATAATAATAATAATAATAATAATAATAATAATAATAATAATCCTTGGCGCTACAGCCCGTGAAGGGCCTAGACCGACCAGCCGGCTGCTGGCCTCACGCCCACATGCCGAAGCAGAGGTGGACGATCATCCAACCAGAATGGAGGTATCGTGTGGTTAGCACGATGATTCCCCCAGCCGTTATAGCTGGCATTCGCAACCGGATTTCGCTACCTATCGTAGCTCCCCAAGTGCATCACGATGCTGGGTGGGCACCGGTCCCATTCATGAGAAAATTTCTTCCCCCACTAGGACTCGAACCAGCGCGCATTCCGTAGCGCGAGCCCTAGGCAGGATGCCGTAGACGGCGACACCACGGCGCGGGACTATTTTTCTTAATGGTGAGAATTTATTTTCGTAGAAATATGGCAGTTTGAATTACTTTTTTAAATCATTTTAAATTAGAACACGAAAAAAATGGCATTTTTTGTAAAATCTATGGAACGGTCGGGAGGACTTTAAAAGCGGGATAGTATCGTCCGAGACGGGACGGATGGTCATCCTACATCAAGTGCGAAAATCTTTATGATTTATTTTTTAGTAGTTTCTGTCATAAAACAAAATCTAGATTTTATAATAAATCAGAGCTTTGAAAAAGAAAAATTATATAAATTACATACATAAGATATTAATGAAAAATATGTGTTATTCGGTACTGTAATACACTTTATATGCACGTAAAATCGTCGACCAAGACATTATTTTAGAAAGGTCATACGTTATACTCCTTTCGCAACAGTTCATAGTTTATATAATTGTTCATACCTGTTTTCTTTAAGGGGACACTTATATGAGTTTTAAATCTCTTACAATTTTCATCCAAAATTTATGAATTTTAAACTACATAAACATGCCTACAATACTATCATCTATACAAAATTTGGTGCCATTAGGGCTAATAGTTTTGAAATGATATTTTTAAATGTATTTTATATTGACATCACTAAAAAGGCTCCTTGCGTCACAATTTTCACAATTTCTAGTTTATATTAGCTCAAAAGCTTCAAAATAGTCATGGAAACATGAATTTATTAACTTTTTGAGCTCAGTCTAAATAGAAAGTCACAATAAATTTTTAATTGGATTTTCTTAATTTTTTATCATTATTTCACCATAGTGTCCCCTTAACGTACCATTTAATTAGTACATTATGCAACGAGCCTATAATGATAGTAATTAAGTAGCGAGTATGGATGTTTATGAAACGAGCGCAAGCGAGTTTCATAATTTTCATACGAGCTTCTTAATTACCATTATAGGCGAGTTTCACACGACTTTTTATGCTCGACCATATTTCTAACTTGAAATTATTCAGATGTATACATTTTATTTGTATCTGACAAGATCGAAGTGACCTTGTTCTAGGTCGTGAATTGTGAGATGTGCGCAGACGCGAAAGTATTGATTTTTTCCGAGGAACAATAATGTCATTGACCTTGATGTAATCCAGTTAAACTTGGTATAACCTTGATTATTGAATTCAACATTGAAAAACAAGATGACAAATTGAATTTATTTGAATATTATTTACAATTAACGCTAATTATTGTAGTAACAGAACATAACCTTCTGCGACAGTATTGGATTTCCAGCCTCCGTGACTTTTCGCTAATTCTCTTTCGATTGCATATCCGAGAATAATCGATACTTGCGGTTTTATAACGGTGCAAAGCTGACTTGTCATTGGCTAAACACCTGTAAGCTGAGTTGTCATTGGCTGAAAACACCTGTACTTTAATGAGTAGGTGTACTTTAATGACATGCATTAAAGGACTGCTACCAGGTGTATAATTACTACATTTCGGCATGGTCGAGCATAAAATATATTACGATACAAGGTTGGGAAGCGCTTTTTACAAAATCTAGGAAAAGTTTGAAAAACGAGCAGAGCGAGTTTTTCAATTTTCGTGATTTTGTAATGTTGTACGTGTATTGTACAACATCTTTCGCATGATAATATTTTTTAAAATCGCAAATACAATATATTTTGCATTGAAAATTTAGAACAATATTATTTCAAAGCCTTCGCAAAACTGCACTGTAATGGTAACTAAGTAACACAAGCGAGTGCACTGTGATGGGTCTCTTTCAATATTACGAAGACTGGTTTCCCTAGCAACAAGTTTCTATGCGGGAATTCTAACTTTGAAGGCCTAACAACAATAGCTGGAAATACAGAAAAAACACGATCGTGCAAAAGAATAGATATACAGGGTGAACCGTAAGTAATGTCAATTTCAAAAGATTATTCTTTCAGATATTTCAAAAACCAAAAAATAATTATTACTTCCTTTTCGAGAAAAAAATTATTTTATTTGAAACATTTCATAGCGTATATTTTGGAAAGCTACTGAATTAATTCCCAATATGCTCAGTAAATTTAAGAGAGCAGTGTATTATTTTAATAAATGATTGAAATAATTTTAATTTCGATCTTTAAATGTGCAGAAATTTGATCTTTGATTGTTTTCTGAAAATTGTTAAATTATGATAAATGTCAGGTAATCCCATGGAAAAAAATGGGATTCATCTCGCCGAAGTTTCATTTCGCTGTCACCAATTCTACTGGCACAACAAAATGCGGAGTTTATACAATTTCGTTAAATAACCAATTTAAATTTTACTAGTCAGCGATGTATTCTATGCAGTGGAGGGTAAAACCCCTTTATCTTCTGGCTTAGTTGCCTCATGAGTGGTGCCTTATTGGTGTCACTTATGAGGTTCAAATCTGGCTTTGGACAGTTGACTAAACAACAAGCAATATCTAATTTTAAAAATAATATCAGCTTACAACTAGTGACCGTTAAACCCTTAAGAAAGAGGGGAAAAAGAGACTCTTTCCTACCTATATCGTTATCTGGCCAGAATGGATTAAAAAGTTAGACTGAAATCTGGACGAAAAGTAGGAATAATCGTGTATAAAGTAATTTACTCTTAGGAAAATATTTTTCTCCCCTACGAACTGTAGGTACCGTTCATCTGTCAGTTTAATCTATGTACCTATCGGCAAAAAAAAAAAAAAAAAAAAAAAAAAAAAAAAAAAAAAAAAAAAAAAAAAAAAAAAAACAAAAAAAAAAAAACAAAACAATCTTTCGATTGTATTTCCATTAAAGCAGCTATGAGTGTTTTTCATTATTAAATAGATATCTATTTTTAATAAACTATAATTTATACGCATTTTTACCTAATAAATTGATTCGTTGATATTATGGCGAAAAATTTGTGCAATACTTGCTGTACACATACACTTCATATGTAAAACTACTTTTTCGGCATTATGAAAATGCTTCTTTCGTGATAGTTTCGAAATCAATTGAAGAGTGTGATCCCAAAACGCGTTAAGTCTACTTTTATGAAATGACTGATCTAGTTTTTTTAATCCACCAGTCTACGGACTGAGTGAGTTTTCAAGTGACATGTACAATAACGCAAACCTTTAGGCAAGGATTAGCGTTATTTTTGAAGAAAAGAAACTTAAAATATAATAACATACATTAAAAAAAATCATATATATTTGTACGTATAAATCATAGAAATGGGCAAATGGACTGAGCATGTTTTGGGAGCACATTCTTCAATTTGTTAAAAATCACAATATTTCATTTACACTTCCTACAGCGAAAAAGTAAATAACTTTCACTGTTATTTACCTTCCGGAATTTATGTGGACAATATATTTGCTTGTTAAGTTCGGGGTTTCTTTGTGACTCATTTCAGCTGTCTAATTTTCTTCAAGATGGAACAATAAAGAGTTAGGGAAATAAAGAAGAAATCCTTTGGACGCTGTTAATTTTTTTTATAAATCAAATCAAACTTAACTATCGTGATAGATTCAAACTCATAGCACAGAACTACACGACTTAAATTTCTGAAAGTTAAGACTTTTCGCTGCAGCTGGAACACTCGTTTGCAATCGTTCTTTTGTCCCTATATTTTAGTGCGGTAAGTATTGTTGTTACCTTGGTCCATGGAGACTGCGGAGGCGCCGCCTGCAAGCGCCAGCGCCAGCAGGGGAAGCACGGCGAGGTGGAGTCGCATGTTGCCTGCTCGCTCACTCGCTGCCCGTCGCGATATGAGGATCCCAGAGGCTTCGTCAGGCTTATGTACCGCGCAGCTTGCTGCTATGTGTGGGCGCCGCTCGGAGCCCAAAACACGATCTGATGCACACGCTGACACTCAAATCAAGAAACATCACGTCTTCTACGCCTTCCATTCTCATCTTTTCCTTCTCCTATTCACTCCTTTCATCTTTTCCTTCTAATTATCATCCTCCATCTTGTGTTCCATTTTCTTTGTTTTCCACAGTGTCATTTTTCTTGTTATCATTTTACTTTTTGTTACATTTTTCATTTCCCTTGTTCTTTTCTTAATCCTCCGCCACTTTTCCTGTCCGCGTACTCCTCCTCATCCTCCTCTATTTCTTTCTCCATTTCCTTGTTCTTCTTTTTCTCGTTCTAGAGTTCCTTACGCCATTTCTTGTCGTTTTCCTTGTATCCCTTTTCCATGTTCTTTTCCTACTCCCTCATGTCTTCTTATTTTCTTGTTCTTCTGTAAATCCTCGTTCTCACTTTTTCTCATCCTCTTTTTCTTTGGCACCTTCTTCCCTACCTTCTTATAATTGTTAGTTTCCTTTCATTGATGTTCGTTCACCTCCTTTTTCTTCTTCTCCACTGCCCCTTTTCTATGTTTTATCTCCTTCCTTGCTCTTCTCATTGTTTTCCTCCTCCTCTTCCTTTCATTGTATCTTCTTCTTTTTTCACTTTCCTTCTACTATTCCTCAATCTCCTCCACTTCCTCTATCTTTTCTTCTCCCTTGCTCGATATTCTTCTTGTTCAGTTCCTCTGTCTCCTCCTCGATTTCCACGTTTTTTCCTCGATATTTTTATACTTTTCCCCTATCTTCTCTTTCTTCTACCGTCCATGCCTGTGGAGTAACGGTTAGCGCGTCTGGCCACGAAACCAGGTGGCCCGGGTTCGATTCCCGGTCGGGGAAAGTTACCTGGTTGAGGTTTTTTCAGGGTTTTCTCTCAACCCAATTTGAGCAAATGTTGGGTAACTTTCGGTGCTGAACCCCGAACTCATTATCACCTCCACCTCATTCAGACGCTAAATAACCTAAGATGTTGATAAAGCGTCGTAAAATAATCTACTAAAAATAACCTTTCTTCTACCTTAATCTTATGCTCTTCCTCGGTGTAAGGAGCGTCGAAACTGGACCCTAGAAGAGTGGGAAATCGTTGTGTGGAATGATGAATCACTGTATACAATGTGGCGATCCGATGGTAGGATATGGGTGTTGCGAATGCTTGGTGAACAACATCTACCAGTCTTTATAGTCTGTGAAATTCGGGAGTTGTGGAGTTAAAGTGTTGTCATGTTTCTCCTGGAGGGGACTTGGCCCCCTCGTTGTTTTACCTGGTAATGTCACGGCACAAGCGTACGTTGACATTTTAACCACTTTCATGTTGCCTACCGTCGAAGACCAGTTCGGGGATGAACATTGTGTCTTTCAACTCAACCGAGCACCCATCCATACTGTAGGGCTTGTCGGGGAGTGGTTTGACGACAACAACGTCGCACTAATGGACTGACCTGCGCAGAGTTCCGATTTGTATCCGATAGAACATCTCTGGGATATTTTGGAACGCCAACATCGTGCTAGACCGCACCGACCCTCATCGATAACTCTTCTCATTTTGGCGCTCATGAAGGAATAGGCTGCCTTCCCTAGGAAGCCTTTCGCTGCCTGATTAAGAGTATGCCTGCGAGAGTGAAGGCTGTTATTAAGGCTGGGGTTGGACCATCACTGTATTGACTGCGAGTGTTCCCAATAAAGGGCTGCCCAAACTTGTACTTCATTTTGAGGTGGATGTCCGGATACTTTTGATCACATAGTGTACATGGATTTTTTTTTTTAGTATTTTTGTTCTCATTGTTGTGAACCAGCACTCTACATTCATAAGAAGTGGAACTCCTCAGTTATGTGGGCAGCATGGCGCAACTTCACAGCTTGATGCAATGCATGGTAAACATAAGACACACCCATTCCTTATAGAAAGGAGATGTGTCTCCCATTGTGTATTAGAAGTGGAACTCAGGTCAACTAAAAATACTAACTTCCTAGTTATTAAATAATCTCCTACTTTCATTGTTGAATGAAGGTTTTGAACCTTAAAATTTGATCAATTAATTTTAGCTTTGCTGTCTCTCTTGAGAGGACGTAATGTTGAATGACGTTAGTATGGGAACATGGGAAGGGAAGAATGGATTGAGGCCGATATATTTAGACAAAATTAAATGTCACGAAGATGACACATGTACAATAGTGGCAAAAAAAAAACCGGACCGACCCTTGTAGCTGATTTCAGAGCCTTGTTCACTCCAGAGCACGATAGACTGGTAACTAAGACTTTCGTGGTTCGAGTCCTTCCTGGGAAGGAAACTTTTTTTGTTCCTTATTCAAATTTATTCCCAATACTTTTCGATTGCTGGTAAAAATTCATGTTCTGGGAATAATAAGTTATTAAGTAGTAAAATATCGCTGCAATCGAAAAGTATTGGGAATAAATTTGAATAAGGAACAAAAAAAAGTTTCCTTCCCAGGCAGGATTCGAACCATGAAGGTCTTAGTTACCAGTCTATCGTGCTCTGAGTGAACAAAGCTCTGAAATCAGCTATAAGGGTCGGTCCGGTTTTTTTTGCCACTACTGTACATAGACAGGTAGACAGCATAGCCAAAAGTAATATTTGGTGTAAGGGATGCTAAAAACTTGTTTTGTACCGGTATGTTAAAATCTCTATTTCGATATTTTGCATAATCACAATACTTTCTCGTTTTACTTGGTGTTATGACAGAGTTAAAAATCTGACAGTCCTTTTTTTCGAATATATGTAAATCACACACAATTTATTGGGGATCGAATCTTGTCTCATTTATGAAGATATGAATTGGGTGACCAAGCCGTGAGTGAACCGTTTTTACGTTAAAATCTGCTCACAGTCCTCTTGACCAATAAAAATCTCACACAATTTATCGAGGATCGAATCTTGACTCATATACGGAGAAGATATGAGTTGGGTGACCAAGGTATGGCTGAACCATTTTTCCTTCATAGATCCCTGATTATGGCGATTTTCAAGCATTAGCAATTTAAGGGAAGTGCTTTCTAAATAATGATAAATTTTACTGGGTGTTAACGCCAATTTTCAACCATTATTTCGGTTATTTGTTGTACCTGTACGTGAAATTGAATGACTATATGGCGAAGCGTGATAGATCGAAAACAAGTAACGCACATCGACAAGCCTCTTTTTCTTCCACTAAATTGAGTGCTGAAGTGAAAGAGTGAACTAACTCACATGACGGAATCAGAAAAATTGACTTTCGTTACAGTGCTCATACGTGTTATGTTTGTATTGTTAAGTAATGTTTTCGCTCTAGGTTATAGCCTTCGCTGTGTCTGAAATGGAGGCGTTTCTCGCTACAAATTTAACGGACTCGGGTGTGATTTTAATCTCTTTTATAAGAACTGTATATGTACTTACATAAGTGTTCTGCCCCAGGGCAGGTCGCTCACTGCAAACCCAACATTCTCCAATCTTTATTTTCTGCCTTCCTTTTAGTTTCCGCTTATGATCCCTATATCTTAATGTCGTCTATCATCTGATATCTTCTTCTGCTCCGAACTCTTCTCCCGTTCACCATCCTTCCAGTGCATCCTTCAGTAGGCAGTTTCTTCTCAGCCGTGACCCAGCCAATTCCTTTTTCTCTTCTTGATCAATTTCAGCATCATTCTGTCTTCAACCACTCTTTTCAACACAGCTTCATCTCTTATTCTGTTTGCCCATTTCACACGCTCTATTCTTCTCCATATCCACGTTTCAAATGCTTCTAGTCGCTTCTTTTCACTTCGTCTTAATGCCCATGTTTCTGCTCTATACAATACAACACTCCACACACAGCACTTCACTAGTTTCCTCCTTTGTTCTTTTTCCACAGATCCGCAGAAGATGCTCCTTTTTCTAATACGGAATTAAAATTTGGAGCGAGCCTTGGTGGGAGTCCACCTGTATGTAGGCAACAATTTCGCACGACTGTCCACAAGTAGCATATATACAAGGGCTCTTGTTTACTGCACATGCGCAGTGTGTTGTAAGCTAAAGTTATACATATGTATTATTGTAATGTACCAAAGTACATATGATATTTCCATGCAGATATTCTGCGTTATCATACGATGAAAGAGTAATGGAACGGAGAAAAATTCTCTCCGGCACCGGGATTTGAACCCGGGTTTTCAACTCTACGTGCTGACGCTTTATCCACTAAGCCACACCGGATTCCACCCCGGCGTCGGAAGAATCGTCTCAGTTTTAAGTTTCAACTCTTGGGTTCCCTCTAGTGGCCGCCCTCTGCACTACGTCATAGATATCTATGAACCTAGGACCGAAGTCCACACATGTGCTGAGGTGCACTCGTAATGAGTGACTAGTTGGCCGGGATCCGACGGAATAAGCGCCGTCTTAAATCACGAAGTGATTTACGCATATCATATATATTATTATAATGTACCAAAGTACATATGATATTTCCATGCAGATATTCTGCGTTATCATACGATGAAAGAGTAATGGAACGGAGAAAAATTCTCTCCGGTGCCGGGATTTGAACCCGGGTTTTCAGCTCTACGTGCTGACGCTTTATCCACTAAGCGATTCTTCCGACGCCGGGGTGGAATCCGGTGTGGCTTAGTGGATAAAGCGTCAGCACGTAGAGCTGAAAACCCGGGTTCAAATCCCGGCGCCGGAGAGAATTTTTCTCCGTTCCATTACTCTTTCATCGTAAAGTTATACAGTAAGGGAGCTCTAAATTTTATTTCCGTGTCTGTACTACTACTTGTCTTGTCTTTATTCTCTGTTGTCTTTAGCCATTGTGAATGAGGCCTTAGGAGCACAGATGACGATATTGTAGCCTACCAAAGAATGTACAAAATCGTAATACCGGTAACTGCCTATGTGGGTTAGCCCACTCTCAACCGAATTGATCACATATTAAGGAACTCCATTAAGTGCCTCGATTCAGCACAAAACCAGTTTCCATACTACACATCTAAGCGTCGACTGACGCCTATACAATTTACGGTGGGTGTATTTACACTGTAATACCCCTCCTCCACGACTACGTGCTTGGCAGGTCGTGAGCATCTCTCCTAATCTCAACATGAACTGCAAGTAGCTGCCACATTACAGCGCCTCTACGCCAGCAGGACGGACGTCCTGACGAGTCTGATTTGATAGTGGGGGCACAACTCATCCTGCCTGTGGTTTTCCGTGGATTTTCTAAGGCGCTAGAGCAAATGTCTGATGAACTTCAAGGTAAATGGATCACTATCCTACACCTCCCCTCCCCTCTTGCATAAATTCCTGAATTTTGCAAATTAAACCTTCTGAAAATTGGAGCTTTGTAGTTCGTGTATCGCCTTCAGCACTTCAGGATGAGCTTACTCGAGTGTCACTCGCACAGCGTAAGGGTTCGGTTCCTTTCTCTTGCGAGGACTGCGGAGCTCCCCTGCCCCGCTCGCTACCCAGCTTTAACATCTTCGACGATCCTGCTCTGTTGTTGTTCTATCATGATTCGTCTTCCCCCTCATGTGGTAGCTATTAGGTTACGCCCATTTTCAGCTTTCCTCTTTTAAAATTCTCTATAATTCCTTTAAATGGAACGGCGAAAATCGAAGTGAGACGAGTGGCCAACAGGCTTGGAGCTCGGCTTCACTCTCCTTTCTTTGCCTTTCCTGACGTTGGGATGTTCTTACAATTGAAGGGTTCAGAGCCATAATGGGTCAAGCGCCATTTATTAAAAACGGAAAAAGCAAGGTTTAAAATTAAGTAAATATCATAGTTTAATGAAGATTGACATATCATTTACTTTTAATGTACATACTTTATATTACTTGTTATATCTTTCATTGAATTATGACATTCACTTAATTTTAACCCTTTTCTTCTCCATTTTTAATACATGGCGCTTGGCCCACAATGGCTCTGAACCCTTCAATTACGATAAGGTGCATAAAAACAAACATGACACACCATGTTGACATTTCATACTTGTATTAAATGAGATTGAAAGTTAAGGTAATTGACGTAGATACATCTTTCCCGGCACCGAGTATGGACGCCCGTTCCGGGATCCGTGGTGAAACAAAGAGTAAAGTTTCAAATGCGTACTGTAACAACACTATGAGCCACTGTCGAATGCTGTTATTAGTAATTAGTCCATGAACCAAAATATATTACATTCCTTCATTAATTACTCCTCTTATCTTAGACCCATACTCTCCATTAAGTAAACGGAAATAAAAATAAAATATTAAAACCAACACAACTGTAGTATCATTCCCGAAACTTGGTCACATATTCTATGTGTCGGCGGTGTATCCCTGATACAGCTCAGAATTTTTTACGATTCTTGTTTTACTCAACTACCTAAATTTCATTCCATTAACATTCCATTTAATTATTTCCGCAATCATTAAATTTCATTTAAAGTATGATATAGAGAATGGCTTAAGGGAATATGCGATGTAAAATGGAGATAGTATGCCAAATGTACGGCCTTAATTATTTGTCGGGGAAACAAGCTAACACAGAGAGTGGTCTATAAGATCTAGTGACCGTCAGAGAATTTTCTGACCTTACTTCTGTTTTATCTCGTGATGAAAACCCACCGATTCAGCTCTCAATTCATCTTTTCATTCTGGAAGAATATACGCGCAATTTTCGCAGTGCAAAATTACTTCCATCTGCAAATATAAAAATATGATAAATTTCCCTTCAGATGTATGTATGTATTTATTCACACTGCAAATGGGTATATATCCGGTGGCAGTGGTAACTAATTACACTCAATAATGACAATTAATAATAAACACAACTAATAAAAACAATAAATAATAATAATAATAATAATAATAATAATAATAATAATAATAAAATAATAATAATAAGGAGCATCCTAAATTAAATGAAGCATGGTTACTTAAAATAACATTTAAAGTAAATCTAATGTGTATCTTAACCCTAAGTTCGAACTAATACCCACGAGTGTGACAGGTTCATATCTGCACAAGTACCTTTCGGCACTATACTTATTTCGCTGTCAACTTACTCACTGCACTGATTCTACCTGATTTCACTAACACTTCTAACCATTTCACTGTTCAAATACTTTGCACAGCCACTTCACTGACACCAACACACTTCACTTACACAATAGACTTCACTGACACTACACGCTTCACTGACACAACACACTTCCTCACTGATAGAACACTTCAATAACAAGATATCAATTACACCCTTTAAGTAGTGTGTATAATATACTACCGTCTATTAGTAAAGTCCTTAAGCCTATTTTTAAATACATTTTTGGTTATTGGTAAAGCCTTTAGTAAGTCTGCAGGTAAAGCATTCCAGTCCCTGATAGTACGATTGAGAAAAGAAAACTTTCCAGTGTCCGTCCTCTGTATTCTTTCCCTCAATTTATATGAGTGGTCGTTCCTTGAAGAGTAATTTGGCAGCTGCAATCTATTTTTTATTTCTCTCCAGGCAGGCTCACCTCTGTATGTTTTGAACATTGCGCATAATCGAATTCGCGTTCTCCGGTCCGTGAGTGTGTCCCACTGCTTTGAGATCTGTGATAGATGAAGCGATTGAAAGTTTTCTATTAGTATTTAAGTTTCACCGTTTACATTTAACTACTGCTCTGTTACAGCTATGTTATTGCCTCTGAAACCCTTTTTGCATTCATGAGAATGAAGTTTGGGTTGGACAGCGAGTAGATCACTCCGTACAAGGTCCTGAAAACTTACGGAAGGAGCAGAGCAGGGTTAACAATGTTAAGAATCTAGAAGCGTTCAAAGAGCAAAGAGGCTTGTCTCTCTTCCCAAATCAAATTTAGTCCAATACAGTCCAATTATATCCGTAGCACCATTGCAAAAAAGAAGCGGAATTGTACAGCGCTGTATCATCCCGCTAATAGCATGGGATTGCTTTTTTTTTTAATAAGTCTTAGAAAAGTTATTAATATGAGTCTTTGGAATTGATGCAAACGCCTGAAATGAATAAACGACCTTGAAAAAAGTCAGTTTCTTTAACCACTATTTCTCGGTGCTATTTGCAACACGCATTACGGGACAGTAAGTTGGATTGCCTATACTCTAAGGTGCGTTCCTCCCTCATGATTGAGGTTATCGAAAGGAGATGTAAAATAAAGACCCATCGCGTAGTTCAATAGGCACTTGATGCAAAAGTAAATCAGAAACCGACAGTAGCAATACAGAACCAATCTTTACAAAACTAGAAGCTTCCTAGTAAGAAGTTGTAAATATTTTGAAAACTTGAAGCCTCTAAGAGACGATATGAAATTTAAAAAAATCGTTTGTTGTAATACGAGTCGGGTGGCGTGGAAGAGAAGGCCTGATGGCCTTAAAACCATCGGAATAAATTTATTATTAGTGTTATTATTATTATTATTATTATTATTAAATTCAGTTTAGTAGGAGAGTAAAACATTATCATGTATTCCTACTCACTGAATCACCTTCTTTCTTATAAATTGGTGTGTCGGAGCTTTATATTTCCTATTAAAATATGTATTTTAGAGATTATTTTATTAAAATTTGATTATGACTTTTGTTCACAATCTTTGTCTGCAAGTCAATTTTATTCATCCAATACTAATGCACATAAAACATATATTGTTTTAACCATAAATGTCAATCGGTATTTATTTATGAAACGTACAAAATAGACATATTAAATAGGCTTTATTTCCTTCTTGAAATGTTTAAATTACATAAAATGAAATTAAGAATTATTATTGGTCATGTACAACCAAAATTGATTGTTTCAGAGAAAGTAACTACCGTCCACAGAAATATGTTCCCTTTAGGCAAGTTCATAAAAAAATATACATTTATAAATAAATATACGTGTATAAAAATTACTCTGGAAAATTAATTTTCTACAGGTCGTGAATGCATTTTCTGTCGTATATACTCGTATGTTGGAAATGTACTCGTTTCTCTTTACAAATAATTTAAGGAAGATATAAAAACACCCGGTATCGATCCATTTAAAAGTATTACCATATTTTTACCTGAAACTACTCAAATTAATGGTCGTTGAGAATTCACGTGCCTACATGTGGGTCATTGCTCATAATAGAATATTGTTTTTCAGCTTTCTCTTAAATGATTCGCTTTTGTTGCATTGCTGATGTGGAAATATGGACTATATGTCAATATTTTCAAACATTTTTATCGATTTTCGCAAATAGCGAAATAACATTACAAATGATTACAAAATGGAAGGAATTACGTACTTATTACGTACGCAAAGATAAGTAAAATTAGGTATTCTACTTTTTCGGATTATGGAATTGTTATATATTGTGTGAAATGTAGGAAACGTAAGTTTGTCGTCATATTTAGGTGCAGAATAAATGTTGTCACATAATATGGTTATTCAAACTTAAAAAAATTGAAAGACCTATAACTTCATTAATAAGTAAGTTTATAAGAAAAATAATACAGTTTTTGACACTGTAGTCATAGAAATGTTGGTAACATGAGTTATGTGTACATGGATTTTAAATAAACTAACTATAGTACAGTGTTAAAATAGAAATTGTATTCTATTACTTCAAGAGGTTAGGTATAGCTTACAGCTGTAAATTTTTGTAAATATTCAACATTTTTTTCCTCCATTACTGTATCTTGTAGAATAGTGAAAATTGGTATGTGTAAAATACTGTCCTTCTGCTATATGAAAAAATACTTTTACGATAAAAAAAAATATTTATGTATTTTTTTCAAAATTCAAAATGTTGGCAGTTCACTGTGCAGTGATGAAGCTTTTTCCTCATAACTTACAAACTTGTTAACTTTTTCATGTTCTCTATCTTTTATTTTATTGCTAAAACACATGTTTAGAATATCATGCTCTTTCAACAACACTCCTTAATAAATAATATTTTTTGTGTTAGAAGAAAGTACTGATATTTTTTAAAATGCATTTATTTTTGTCAGGCAATCTACCAAAGGTAGAGAAGTGATCTTGCATCATATTGTAGATATGACATGCATAAATACACACAAAAAATTTCATCACAGAATGTTGGATAGTATTTGAGTTATGTGGGAAACTCTTCATCATTGCATAGTGAACTGAATTTAAAAAAAAAAAATGTAAATAATTTTTTAAACGTAAAATATTTTTTTCATATAGCAGAAGTTACACATACTAATTTTCATTATTGTACAAGATATAATAATGGAGGAATAACATGTTGAATATTTCCAAAATTTTGCTGCTGTAAACTGTAGCTAACCCCTTAATTCGAATACAGACGTTTCTCTGAATCATTAGGATTTGCTTGAATCCCCTGTCAATTTTATTCCCGAAAAGAAATGATACTTAATGAATCGGAGACTGAGCGCATCCCGGAGTCATCCTGGAAATTATGACTGAAATAATTTTTCCATCAACGAGACACGAACCCGAGACCTTACACTCATCAGTCCTGCAGCCGTGGTGGTGATCCACAATATTATATTATTGAGTGGGAGTAAAACGAAACGACCTGCGGCAAAAGCGCCTAAAACCACATCCGCGACAGCTCACCCTGCTCTTTTTCTATCTGCATGCTCCAGATGGAGCACGCTGGCGAGTAGGAAGAGAGTGAGGCACTGCTCGAGTCTCAGACATTTTAGTCGTCATCACCAAGACATTCATGCGTGAAGGCTATAACATGTGAAGCTATCACAAAATCTCATTTTAAAGGTCGAGTTTGATATATCGTAATACTAATTCTTTTCAAAGTTCATTGCCACTTAAACTTAAAAGTATCCATAAATTATTATGTTAACATTACTTCCTTCTTTTCGTTTTATGCTTTAAATATTGTTCATTTAGCCTGCATAATTCCATGGATTTTGTATAATTATTTTAATACTAGCCGTACCCGTGCTCTCCGCTGCACCCGTTAGAAATAAATATAAAGTAATTACATAATTAAAATAGGACATTTGATCCAGGGAACATTCGTGTTTGATAGAAGGATACATCGTTTAATATGTTTACTTAATTTAAATTGCATCCAAATAATTAAAATGCGATCATTTTGGTCCAGAGACACTCATTTGATGCAATGACAATTCCTTTAACATGTTTCTTAATTTTTATTACATGCAACCATAGTTTAATGAAGATTGACATCATTTAGATTTAATGTGTATATTTTATTTTACTTGTTATAGGTTTCCATTGAATTATGGTAATAACTTAATTTTAACCCTTGTTTTCTACGTATTCAGTAAATGGCGCTTGGCCCACTATGGTACTGAACCCTTCAAATAACTTAAATTATATAATATAATATAATATAATATAATATAATATAATATAATATAATATAATATAATATAATATAATATAATATAATATTATATTATATCAGAAGTTACTGTAATAACATTATAGCATTATGTCCATCTAGAGAAACTACACTTTCCAGTGGTGAAATAATAATTAATTATACAAATCGGTTAATTTAGCTTCCAATATTACTTCATACAAACACAGAAACATTCTCTGTAGGCTATCTTGCATAGATTTCGATTGTTGCTGTCCAAGGCCCCTTATAGACGAAGTCATTTGTTTTTTAATTCATTACACGGCCTTACATGGCAGTTATTTTAATTTTAAAACTCATTTATCTCATTAAATATCAGTCCTATGAAAATGTTTCAAGGAATAAAACTTATCGCAAATTATTTTTAAAGAAACTTTTGTTATGTAACATTTTTCACAAAAATCAATAATAAGCGAGATATTTCGATTTATTTAATTCAGGCTCCCTTATAACCTCCCTTTTAAATAATGTATTTTGAATGCCATATAGCCTAAAATGTAAGGTACAACGAACTTAATTTATATTCCAATTTTCATCGAAATCCGTTCAGCCATTATCGCGTGAAAAGGTAACAAACATACAGACAGACAGACAGCCAGACATACAAACAAAAATTTCAAAAAAGCGATTTTCGGTTTCAGGGTGGTTAATTATATATGTTAGGACCAATTATTTTTGGAAAATCGAAAATTACCAGAAAAATTTCGGCTACAGATTTATTATTAGTGTAGATATAAAAGTGAATGTGGGTATGTGTGTATGTTCTCTATGCAAATCTAAACGTTTTGACCGATATGCGCCAAAGTTTGCACATTTAATCTTCAAACCAGGAGAAAAAACATAGGCTACAATAAAATTATGCGAATGGACGTTAAAATAATTAAAAAATAAAAAATATAAATAAATACGATCAAACATTCATGTATAATATTAAAATGCAATCTTCTTTAGTCAATTGTTTATTATTGTCTGTTGTATTCAACATCGACTTTCACGAGGCCTTGCAAATCATAACACGAAATTAAATGACGGTCTTGATACATCATGAAGGCCAAAATCTAGACAATTCATGCAATAACTGTCTTTACACAGCCCAGGACCATATTATGAATTTCTCGATGCAGTTATAGACTGTGAATTGTTACATTTTCAAAAGAAAGAAATATAATTACATATAGGAGATTTTATTATTTGCTGTATCACTATTTAAGTTATTTAATAGAGCAAAAATCTGAAAATCGATGAATATGTCAAATAGGAGTTATTGCAGGAACAGCGACGATTTTTATTATGAGGCTTATAATTTATTGTATCAATTTCTCCGGAAATTTTTGAGACAAACATAAATAACAAAAAGTATGAAGACTCACCTAGTTAATTACTGATTTTAAACATGTGAGTGAATTCACATGCTCCGAATTTAGTACCGCTATACTTTTCGTAACACTAAACACGAAAAAAACTTTTATTCTGTCAAGCACTTCTCCACGATCGTTCAATTTAAATCCAAACGTTTCACCGAGCTTACCTCTCAAATTCTCATATGACATAATGGAGTTTACACTTTTCAGACCACAGAAAACTGATTTTTTTTCTTTATCAAACTAAACACAAAACGTCATATACAAACTCAGTACAGAAACTGCAAGCACCTGCAAAAGTACAGCGGTCGAAACAGGAGACTGGCCCCTATTGTAATCCGAATTACCATATTTTAGAAAAAGAAGATAGTTACGCTCATATTTGCACTCAGTGTAGACATGGCTATTTTATAAGGAATGAGGGGAACGAATCCCAGAAAAGTATATATTTCATAATATGCTAGGAAGATGGGCTGCCAAGGTGGAAGTTTTCTTGGAAAACCATAAAACTTAATAAGGGTTTCGCATTGTTTCAACTTTCAATAGAGGTAGACTAGGTCACTGTCTTCATATTTCCATCTCTTTCTGAAGTGTTTGTGCAAAGATTTTGCCTACTCTACCTGGTTACAGTTAAAAAATAACAGTACTGTTGTGTTAAGTAAGCAATTTCCGAGAGAGAAATATTGTCGGAATTTTTAGTGTGAGTTTGTATTAACAAAATAATAATTATTAAGGGTATATGTACGTGAACGGCCACAAATATTATCAGAAAATGCAGGCTCTAAATTTCTAAAATTGTATAAGGAAATGAACTTACAATTGGACAAAAATTACAAAGTACCACAACAAGACTTATTAGAACTTAAATATCTGATAAAAGTATAAAAAAAGGTTACTAATAATATTTTTTAGAATTTACTTTTTACTTTAAATTAAATTTTCCAAAATTTGAAAATTTTCTCACATAACTTATTATTTCATAACTCGACAACCATTAGAGATAGAATTCTGATTTTGTACACTGATTTAACATGCATTTATGCGAAAGGCAGACTAAAATAATGCCAATTTCTTTGAAAATAGAAAAATTAGGTCAGAAAATATTATATAAATTTTAATATATTTTATATAGGACAAATAAAAAATTAATTGCATTAAAATAAACAACTCTACATGTCTGAGAGTAGTCTACTTTTCAGAAATAAATGTTTATTACATGCGGGAAAAATATTAAAGATGTCAGAGAGACCATAACAATGTTATGGTTACCAAATGATGTAACTGGAGATTTTTTTTCATGCTTTGTTAAAACTGGTTTCAAAAATATTATTAGCAACCTTTTTTTATACTTTTATAAGATATTTAAGTTATAATAAGTCTTGTTGTTGTACCTTGTAATTTTTGTCCAATAAAATTGTGAGTTAATTTTCTTATAAAATTTTTAGAAATTTAGAGCTTGCATTTTCTGATAATATTTGTGGTCGTTCACGTACATATACACTTACTATCAACTACAACCGATTAATTTTAATCGACTCGATGATTCGATTAAATATTTTTGATCGATTAATCTTACAACAGAAATTTATCGATTAATCGATTAAATCCCACAACACTAGTTATCACTACGTCGTACGTAATATAAAAAATGAAGCATCACTGCTGTCCAAGTTCTGGAGAAGTTGAACTGAATCGTCAGATGGAGGGAATTTTGAAGGTCTCGTTCCTTGAAGTTCAGCAGACGGAGCAAGATGAGACGCTGCGGCGCGGCGCTGGAGCCGTGTGAACGCGGGTGTAGTAGGTAGGGAGAGCATCAGACTGCTGCTGAAATGTCAGACGGTCCCGGGGTCAATTCTCGAGCAAGGGCGCCACAATAATGAACTTGGCCGGCCTTAGCTCTTCTGCCTCCATAAATTCATGAGTGTCAAAGCTCGCATAGGGCACCGAGCGTCAGTTTCTCGTGTTGTTTAAATCAGAGAATTTCTCTAGCAGTTATCATACACACTTACTTTGTTTGGCGTGTGTTTAGAAAGCAATATTTTAAGAATAAACTGAATTCCTATAGGGTAAAAATTTGTCCTGTTAGGTATAGGTCTAAAGGTTTTCAAAAGTAAGATATAGCTTTAATTGTTCTTCACACAAATTCCACAATTTGGGACATCTGGCCGAAATCTACGGCTGACCACTAGGATCCAGAATACAAACCAGAGGTTAAATTAAAAATACAATATGATTGCGGAGAGAATACGGAACAATGATAAATTTTAAAAATAAAGTACAATTTGATTTCGGAGAAACATGAGATGAAAATACATTGGAGAGTAATGAAATGAAGTAAAAAAAAAAATACATAGCATTATACAAGTGATTGTGTAAAATGGATAATGAATCTCTCAATACCATTAGACAAATTTTGTTAATGTTCTCATTAGAAAATTTAAGAGAAAGGAGAATGGTTTTGGTTAACTTAAATGAAGTTCCCCTAGCGCCAAAAACAAGTCCTTTCACTTCCCATGTATTAATATTCATTTTGTCTCTCTCACTGAAGTGAGGAATACATGGGTTGTAAATAGACTTCTTTTCATCGTTAACGTTATTGATCATCCTTCTCAAAACGGACAGTGGGGTCAAGAATGAGGCTTCTTTGATTCCGGCGATCGATTGCTATAATGTCTGCTCTTCTCGTTGACCCATTCTCAGCAAGCAGTGCACTTCTTCGTAAACCTCCCACTATGCCTTCCGAAGAGTGGTTGCGATGGAGCTTCTCACTTTATGGTGGCGATTGTTCCTCAGTAGTTCTCCTTTAGGGCAATAACCCAAAACATGCCCAAGGGTTTCTACTTCGCTGCATCCTGGATGACGACACTTGACTTTGTTATTTGCTATGCACTCTTAATATTTCTTACACTATCTTACACATGAAGTGAGATTTTAATGAAGAAATCCAATGTTGTGGTTATATGCTCACCATTTTCTTCTTGTACAAATAGCAGACTCTCTTCACTGCTGTAAACAGCAGCTCTCAGTTCATGTTTTTGAATATATGTTACAGGATGTGTAATGGATTCCTTCAGCTGATGTTTTAGGTGTCCAGATAGTTTCACAATAATTCATAGGAATAATATCTGGTGATCCTGCAGGCCAAGTTACAGGAAACTATATACCAAAAGTATTACGTAAAACTTCTTTTGTTGAGTAAAAATGTGAGGAGTTGTTTTATCCTGCATGAATATGTTTTCACTGTTTTATTCTCATAAATCTGCTGTCTTATACTCACGAAGCATATTAAAATAACTTCATCTTTTTATTTTTTAAAAATAGAATAAGAACGATTTGTGAAGACACAGCACACATTACTTTTAAATCGTGAAGTTCTTGTAGATCAGATTCTATCCGGTGGTGTGCGTTATCAGAGGACGATAACAAGTTAGCATGCCATGTATTTTTTTAAATGTATTCTGCCATTTTGTTAGAACCTCATAATTATTAAGCCCCCCTACCTCCTAACCCCAATTAATTACCTAACACATTTCTCCCCTAAAAAATGGTTGCTATAATCTTTTTTGGTCGTAAATTAATGTTAATTTTTAACGTAAAAAGTGTATGGGTGAAACGTTATGGAATTTATGCTCGACCATGCCGAAATGTAGTAATTATACACCTGGTAGCAGTCCTTTAATGCATGTCATTAAAGTACACCTACTCATTAAAGTACAGGTGTTCAGCCAATGACAACTCAGCTTACAGGTGTTCAGCCAATGACAAGCCAGCTTTGTACCGTTATAAAACCGCAAGTATCGATTATTCTCGGATATGCAATCAAAGAGAATTAGCGAAAAGTCACGGAGGCTGGAAATCCAATACTGTCGCAGAAGGTTATGTTCTGTTACTATAATAATTAGCGTTAATTGTAAATAATATTCAAATAAATTTAATTTGTCATCTCGTTTTTCAATGTCGAATTCAATAATCAAGGTTATATCAAGTTTAACGGAATTACATCAAAGTCAATGATATTATTGTTCCTCGGAAAAAATCAATACTTTCGCGTCTGAGCACATCTCACAATTCACGACCTAGAACAAGGTCACTTCCGATCTTGTCAGATACAAATAAAATGTATACATCTGAATAATTTCAAGTTAGAAATATGGTCGAGCATAAAAAGTCGTATGAAACTCGCCTATAATGGTAATGAAGACGCTCGCATGAACATTATGAAACTCGCTTGCGCTCGTTTCATAAATATCCATACTTGCATCTTAATTACTATCATTATAGGCTCGTTGCATAATGTACTATTTCAATATCTGACATTACTTACTTAGCAACGGCAATGAGTTCTGTGATACAATTTTGACGTCACTTAGTAACGGAGCAGATATGGTACTTGTCAGAGGATAAACTTACTTTCTTGCATGATTTATATTTTTTATTTTTCTTATGATAGATCCATACTAACGGTGGTTCTCCAACAAAAAAATTCAGATGAAAAACAGTCATTCTAATATTATTTCCTTATATTTAACGGCGCTGTATCAACTGCTGGGTTATTCAGCGTCGCTTGGTTTGTTGATAGCGAGATGGTATTTGGTGAGATGAGGTCGAGGATTCGCCATTGATTACCTGATATTCGCCTTATGGTTTGGGAAGACCTAGGAAAAAAAAAAAAACTCAACCAGAAAATCAGCCCAAGCGGGAATCGAAGCAGGCTCGAGCGCAACTCTAGATCAGCAGGCCGACTGAGCTACGCCGGTGGCTTAATTTTATACCGGTAAATGCTTATACAGGGTATGATATATTAAATTTAATAAAGTAAAAAAGGAAAATGGGCATTAATAATACATCACTTAAATTGCATTACATTTATCTCATTTTCAATCATATTCACGATTCATATAAATAATTCCTCAAAAATCTAAATATCGCAAGAACACTCAACCGAGAGTCACCCTACCCCATTATCTCCTGGCTTAGTTGTCTCATGAGTGATGTCTTATTGTGTCATTTACAACATTCAGACTTGTCTTCGGACAGTTGACTAAACAACAAACAACTCACCGAGATCATAAACGTTTCATGCAATAACAGGGATCCTATGAATCGTGTGTCACTTTTTTATTGGGACATAAATTGTGTGTTTTGATTCAAATAAATAGGTATCCATTAATCTTCTGATAAGTAGTAGGCCTATATTTCATTTGCATCATTCCCAGTTAAATTGAGTCGTAAATACTGAGTGTGAACAAAACACGTCCAGTAGTTGAGAAAAAAATACTGTATACGCACAGAGAGAGAGAGAGAGAGAGAGAGAGAGAGAGAGAGAGAGACGCACACACACATACACAAATTCACATTTGCGTTATCAGGGATGCTCGAAATCGATATTTTGGTGCATCGCATTACACACACTGTATACTTCGCGCAATGAAACAGTAAAGCCACGATACGATCATGCTTCATGCAGTAAAAAAACCATACACACACGTCAACATGCACATGTGACGTTATTATCCAGAAGGACAGGGCGAATCCTAGCGCTACGTCCGTCTGAGAAAACTATTACGCTGACCCCCAGTTAGGCGCATTCCCAAGCCACACCAGCTGACAACGCTAAGGTTCGCTGAATATTCAGGTTTCGAAGCAATCCTGCTCGTCCTAGGCAACCTCCGGCAGTCGGAGAGCGGGAATGTTATGCAGTGGTGATGGAAAGGATATAATATCGGACGGAATGAAGTTAATCCATATCCCAGGTACAATATGATTAACATGACCTATTAGTTTCACTGCCACTATTGCAATCCAATTCATCATTCTGTTCGCTTTCATTGAAGTTTTATTTTGGACAGTTTTCATTGTTACGAATTTGTCAATTATCAATAGTAATATCGCAGTCAGTGATCACCTGGTGACGACGATCATCACAAGAAAAGATAACTAAAAACTGAATGTTAATAACGGTTACTTTAAATTTCGTAACTAGTTTACGAAAAATGTTGAATAATTAATAATAATTTGTTGACTGATAGTAGGCAACAATACAGTACAATACACTATTAATTGAACTCTGAATTCCGCCATAGTATTCCCTGTTGGTAATACTGTACACTAGATCATAATTATATACCCAGATTGCTGGGCTTATAGGCTTTGACGGTAACAACTTTTGTCAGGTTTACTATGCTGTCATCTAATTGTTACATAAGGAATCACGTCATAACTTCCATTTGAATTGCATTAGCGACTGTACTGCCATCTCGTGTTCGTTCACGGCGGACGGGTGGAGATCCTGGCGGTTGTTCTCTTCAAAGTGCTACCGATTTTAACATAGGAATGAGCAATCTGTTATATAATGTTAACAGGGGTAATACTTACGACTGTTACTGAATTGAACTGAAAAAATGTGAATCATAAACAAAGCAGTGGAAAGACCATTGGATCATGTGTGGAGACTCACCGATCTCAAATGAAGGAGGAAAGAAAGGGAGAGGGGTATTGTAAGTTGCATCACTAACATGGTCTTTGCGAAAAATGACCCTATCTCATTCATTCATTCATAGTTTCCTGCCCAAGAGCAGGTCTTTCACTGCAAACCCAGCATTCTCCACTCTTTCCTATTTTCTGCCTTCCTTTTAGTCTCTGCATACGATCCATCTTAATGTCGTCTGTCATCTGATATCTTCTTCTGCCCCCGTCCACCATTTCTTTCAGTGCATCCTTCAGTAGGCAGTTTCTTCTTAGCCAGGGACCCAGTCAATTTCTTTTTCTCTTTTTGATCAGTTTCAGCATTATTCTTTCTTCACCTAATCTTCGTTTCTTATTCTGTCTGTCCATTTCACACACTCCATTCTTCTCCGTATCCACATTTCAAATGTTTCTAGTCTCATCTCTTCACTTCATCGTAATGTCCATGTTTTTGCCTCCATACAATGCCACATTCTACACAAAGCACTTCACTAGTCTCTTCCTTAGTTGTTTTTCCAGAGATCCACAGAAGATTCTCCTTTTTTATAATAACAGATTCCTTTGCCATTGTTATCCTCCTTTTGTCTTCTCTATGGATTGGAAATATAATAACCATTTTTTACTACCTCCTAGTTACTTAAAACGTAATTTTTTTTTCTTTCTTGTACGGAGAAGGGACCCGAAGGCTTGCACTGCAGCCTGAGGCTTATTGTGCTTACCAATCCTATTCTGTGAATGATTAGGTAGCCGAAAGGCCGCGCTCTTGTACAAGTACAGCACGCCACACCGTGAACTTAACCCGGCTATTGTATGGATGATGATGATGATGATGATATGTGAATTAATGATGGCGAAATGAGTCCGAGGTCCAACGCCGAAAGTTACTCAGGAATTCTGTTTCAATTGGTTGAAGGAAAATCCCGGAAAAAAACCCCAACCAGGATTTGAACCCGAGCCCGCTCGTTTCATAGCCAGGCGTGCTCACCATTACTCCACAGCAGTGGACTAAAACGTAGTTTATCGAGTAATCTCTATTGGAATTATTTGGAGGGCAGGGTCCCAGACTTTATAAGTCGAGTGGGTAGAAAGAGCCTTGTCTCCTCCTCCCCCAAGTTCGTGTCTATGGACTTGACGCAATCTACCGTTTGAATATGGTAGCACGGACACTGGCTATATTGGGGGGTAAACATTTGTTTACTTTATGAATAAAAGCAACTAGGAAGAGAATCTCTACATAGACTGCATGACAATGTCCATTGATACGACCCTGAAATTAAGAACTTTGTTGTTATCTTAACGCGAAATAGGTCAGAGTTTATGGCTAACCAACGATTTACAACAATGGAACAGACAGATTAAACTATAAGGTAATAACATCAAGAATTACGTTTCAGCACACACTGTGTCTGCGTAATTTGTGAGTTACAATATTGCAGGCCAACTAATTGCCAGCAATTGAGTTGCGAGGTCTGAATCAGGACTCAAGTACGTCGACAAAATGGCTCGTAACTTCGACATTAAGACGATGGATTGACGTAACAGCTTGATGTGTAAGGAATGCCGGGTCGGCTAGCAAAACAGAAATCTTGCTCATAGCAGCAAATTAAGAGACTTCTTATGCACGTTCCTTACAACTGCGTGGGTGAATGTTAATTTCTCATTAGCACTTTCGTAATTACTCAGCATTATTCAGTGACGTAATACCAATGAAGAACTCTGATCTACACACACGTATCAATTCGTCGGGCGCAGTATTCCTGGAAAAGCCTCCTTAATCTTTCTGACATGTTTTAATCGCTAGTGACCTTTTAGAATCTCATTCCACCTTTTTCTTTCTTTTAGTAGGTTATTTTACGACGCTTTATCAACATCTTAGGTTATTTGGCGTCTGAATGAGATGAAGGTGATAATGCCGGTGAAATGAGTCCGGGGTCCAACACCGAAAGTTACCCAACTTGCCTCGACCGGGAATCGAACCCGAGCCACCTGGTTTCGCGGCCAGACTCCATATTCTACCTTTTGTCAGGTGTTTTTAACGATTGCTTTCCATTAAGCCTGTGGTTGATTTGTGTTAAATTCTAGAATCATCCATATGAAGCACATGGTTGATCTATTCAAATCTGAATATATACAAGGTGAAAGGAGTAGTATAACTGCATTAATTGGCACTAGTAATAGTTATCAATAAAACTTAGTAGATAATATTCTTATAGAAGTTGGTATTTCCAAGAAACTAGCTCGATTAATTAAAATGTGTCTCAGTGAAGCATACAGCAGAGTCTGTATAGGCCAGTTTCTGTTGGATGCTTTTCCAATTCACTGCAGGCTAAAGCAAGGAGATGCACTATCACCTTTACTTTTTAACTTTGCTCTAGAACAGGGGTCGTCAGCACAGAGCATGCTGGGGCTAGAGTCTCTTACCCGAGGAAAACGCAGTGCACTAGGGTGCACTCTGTAGCTGCTAGTGGGTATGCTCTGTATCTCTCCCTGTTGCACGACGGTGCACACCGGACAGCACCGCGTACCCTTTGCACATTTCAGCGAGTGCTGACAACCACTGCTCTAGAATATGCCATTAGGAAAGTTCAGGATAACAGAGAGGATTTGGAATTGAACGGGTTATATCAGCTTCTTGCCTATGCGAATGACGTGAATATGTTAGGAGAAAATCCACAAACAATTAGGGGAAACAAGGAAATTTTACTTGAAGCAAGTAAAGTGATATGTTTGGAAGTAAATCCCGAAAAGACAAAATATAATATGACTATGTCTCGTGACCAGAATATTGTATGAAATGGAAATATAAACATTGGAAATTTATCCTTCGAAGAGGTGGAAAAATTCAAATATCTTGGAGCAACAGTAACAAATATAAATGAGACTCGAGAAGAAATTAAACTCAGAATAAATATGGGAAATGCCTGATATTATTCGGTTGAGAAGTTTTTATCATCTAGTCTGCTGTCAAAAAATCTGAAAGTTAGAATTTGTAAAACAGTTATATTACCGGTTGTTCTTTATGGTTGTGAAAGTTGGACTCTCACCTTGAGAGAGGAACAGAGATTAAGGATGTTTTCTTCTTTCTTTTTCCGAAGTATACAAGTAAAGAGTATGGTTCATTCGAAATGAAGTTGGCAACATTGCCCGATTTCCCTCCTGTGCAATTCCTAATGTGATAGTGCATACCATTATCTTTCCACGCAGGTATTTCAATTCTTAACATTATAGTAATACTTAACAACAAATATATATCATATCATCATATCATATTATAACAATGTAGAAGATGAATGTTTGACAAACTACTTGAAATGAAAATCGATAACAACACTTTGAAACTCTTATACCTTTTTAAACTGGAAGAAGTTACTTAAAGACAATAATGGAAGACTAGAATGTAAATGGTATGGGACACAGTTGTATTAAGTGAAAAATTTGTCTACAGCGTCTTTATTCACCATAAATGTCATATATTTTCTGGAAATTTAAAACATTGGTTACACAGTGAGTGACTCACCCTATATAATTACATCAATTCATCACGGTTAGGAAACTCACTTACTTTTCTATGTTATATAATATCAACACATGAAAAAGTATCCAAAGTAATAAAATAAATCACAATTATGATACACATAAAATTACAATAACAACATAAGCCTCACTTTTGTAAAATGATATTTACCATATTGGCCCAAATCTAGTATGACCTCGAATATAGTACGATCCCAAGTTTTCAGATATTCTTTTTAGGAAAATAAAAATATTACACTACATTAAAAATGTTGTAGAATGAAAGATAACTAATAAACTGTACCTTTAACTCCGGTAGTACCGTCATTTTTTAAAATTCCTTCATTACTATTCAAAGAGGTATCTCATTGGTGGTTAGATTGCGATTGTTGATCAAATAAATAGCTTGCACTGCATCTTTGTAGTCATCTATAATTACAGTGAACTCGGTTATAGTGAACATTCGGCTATAGTGAACCTAAATCGTTGGTCCCGACCTGCATATATTAAAAAGTACATAATATTTCCGTTTATAATGAACCCTTGCTTCGGTTATAGTGAGCCTTAAAAATTGAAGTTATAAGAGTTGTATCCTAACAAATTCTTATTTGAAGTCAGACCTCCTTGTATAAAATTGAAAGAATGTGTTGGAGAACAACATTCTAAGTTTCTTACTCCTTTAGTCAAAGGATAAAGGTAGGATTAGTGATTCCTAGACAATGAGCTGTACTGTAAATCCAGGCAACGTGTGACGACCTTGCCTCACTCCACAGTCGAAGGGTTGGCATTCTGTTCTCAGGTACAAAACACTACTGTTATTTCTAATCCTCCACCTTCAAAGGGTTGCCTTTTATCCTCAGAAACATTTCTATTATGACAGATAGCATCAAAACAATGGAAAATGAAATTGCCTTCTTTTATTAAAAGGGGACGGACATTATGTCCAGAGCATAAATGAAGATAAGATTCTGATGACTTTCAAACTTCATCAACCCCCTCCCAGTTTCTATTAAGTGACCCAGGAAATTCCAAGACTGAGTACGCAATTACACCATAACAGTGTTTGTCATTTCTACCTGATCAGTCTGTTTCTAGTGTTCGAACAATGAATAAAAATGTCTAAGCGTAAAGTGTTTTCTTTGGAAAATATGGCAAATATTATAAGTGACACTGAACATGGTCTTTTGCAAACAGACATGGGTCGACAGTATAGTTTAAGTAAATCAGCTGAGTAACAGTATACAGTGGAGTAACGGTTAGCGCGTCTAGCCGCGAAACCAGGTGGCCCGGGTTCGATTCCTGGTCGGGGCAAGTTAGCTGGTTGAGGTTTTTTCCGGGGTTTTCCCTCAACCCAATATGAGCAAATACTGGGTAACTGTCGGTGTTGGACCCCGGACTCATTTCACCGGCATTATCACCTTCATCTCATTCAGACGCTAAATAACCTAAGATGTTGATAAAGCGTCGTAAAATAACCTACGAAAAAAAAAACAGTATACAGTGTAATCCATTCCACAAAATGAAATATTTTAATTACTGTATAGCATTTTATTTTCTTGTTCACAATTTCATTCATTCCTATCATTTAAGGTTAGGAAAGAGAGACTTCGAATTTAGTGAACGAAATCTGCAAGTCCGCAGAGGGTCACTTTATCCGGAGTTGACTGTATTTATAGACTTTTGTTTTCGTATTTTACACGAATTTACTAAACCTCCAAACAAACTTTAAAAATGTTAAAATAAATTTACCCAATGTATGATAGAGGGTATGGTAATATTACGGAACCAATACAGTAACAAAAATTGGGAATAGGGTAGATCAGACTGAATGTGTGATCTTGACAGAGGGGCAGGCCCAGTCCTGTATGTGTCATGGAAGAAGACGCTATGCGATACATTGACAGTACAGTCTGCATAACATATAAGCAGATTTCTTCCACACTTGAAATGGCTTAGGCCTCGATTATAATATGAGTCCAGTTTTCATGGTGCTGTTTTATGCAAAAAACATTGCATTAGATTCAGGCCAATATGGTATTTCAATTGACATAGATATACATGTCACAGTAACATAATCAGAAATAAAAAGAAGAAAGACACTTTATTTATAATGCTGCTACTACAAATGTCTGTTTGGTGTTTGAAACTCGATCCATATAATATATACACACAACACAAGGTGAAGTGAGTGCCACTACCTCCGGTATCGGTAGCGCTTGAAGTGAAACCAGAGCTGGAAGATATTGTTGTGGAATTGACATCTGAACCCGCGCTTGTACGAGTACTCCCACTCACGGTTCACTATCTTGAACGCGATGTCCTCGTAAGGAGGGCCAGCATGGAACCGCAGGTTGGCGAAGTCCCTGTTGTCAGTGCACGGAGTCTGCAATTAAAAGCAATCAGTCAGACCAACTTGTTCCACTAAGGCAATTTGCACTGGGTGACCAGCGAAACAGTACAGGAAAATAAATCAGACAGGAAATAATTATGTAGTAAAACTTCTTTTGTACGTTTTGCATTTATATGTTTTTCACACTTATAAGTTTTTTTTTTCTGAAGTCCCAGCATAGTTCCTATACATTTCATGTTAATTTATTTCAAAAATACGTTTTTCGTTTATATGTTTTTGTACACATACACAATCGTATTTTAAACTCCCAGAGATAGAAAACGTCATTTACACATTTTAAATCAATTTTCCTCGAAAATGTAAGAATGTAAAAATACAGTATGTGTTCACTGTTAAGATGCGACCCACTTTGAAATTCGTGGAGATTCAAATCTTCCCATGCTTGCCTTCAACAACATTATGTCCTTTAATGACAATTTTATTGCTTTTAAACAATGAAACATTTTGTAACATAATTCCCGATTTACCACGAAAATCGTCTGTAGCTGCATTTAGATTGGCAACAGGCCATGATTGTTTGGCCAAACACCTGCACAGAATTGGAATATATCTGTCCCCTAACTGCCCATTGTGCAACTCAAACCAAGAAATGGATTCGGAACACCTCATAATCTGTGCTTCAGTGGCTGGCCATGATAATATATCTTTGAAAAGTATTGGAGTGCAAGAGGTCAAATGACTTTATTGTCAAACGCCTGGCATTAGAAAACAACAACAACATTTTGTAACATGCCATGATGTAACAGAGCAAATTATGGAACAGTTATCACAATTTGAGGGCATGGTTTATTGCTTACGAGCTGACTTTTTTTTTATAAAATAACCACATGTTATTAAATGAAGATCATATGGGAAGGATAAGGTAGATCAATGTCGTAAAATTTTCTAGATTGGAGTCTGAAATGCAATGTATCAGCCAGTTTTAGCTCTAAGCAACTAAGATTTTCTACAAATAATATTACTGAATGAATTAAAATACTATTATAGTCACAATCATGTCATGGTATGAAAGAAAAATTCCACAACCTCGAGCGGGATTCGAACCTGCGACTTCCTGTACTCTGGTCAGGCGCTCTACAGAGTCACCAGTATGAAAGGATAATTCTGAGCCTTTGGCGTGAGACGAACTCGATAGCTCAGGGTAGAGCGCCTGACCGGAGTACAGGAAATCGCAGGTTCGAATCCCACTCGAGGTTGTGGAATTTTTCTTCCATACCATGGCATGATTGTGACTATAATAGTATTTAAATTCATTAATATGTCACATCAACGGACGTATATACATCATCCAACATCATAAGATGAAGATTACAATAATATTACATTCTTCAAGAATACAATATGTGAAATTCTAAATTTCTCTTGTGAAAATTGTACTAAATTGACTTTCGTTCTCCCCATATAGATTTGAAATGCTATTTCAGATGTTATTAAATGTCATTTCAGTTATACGTTTTTCTCATTTAAGCGTTTTTTTCTTCAGACCCCTATAAAGACGAATAAATGAAGTTTTACTGTATCTATGAGATTTGTTATTGGTTAACACATTAATAATAATAGACAAAAATATAAATGTCAAGTCTCCAAATGCAACTGTAACCCTGTCTTACCAGGAAGTATTCCGGGGTGGTGTTCTTGTCAATAAGATCTGGATAGAATATGTTGAATTTGTAGCCCTGAACAATCTTAGGTGGTGGGTTGTCCATATCGTAGTGCGTCTGGTTGTATTTGTTCCACTCAAATCCAGTATGCACTCTGTAACAAACAATTGTATTGTATTGTATTTATTAACATTCTATGGTATTCGTACATCACTTCACAACTAGAATATGGAACATATCAAAAAAATCTTAATAGTCTTAATAGTATTATAAAATCTTAACTATAGTCACAGTCTAGTTGAAATATATACAGAAGACTTTTACAATACAGTCTACTAGTACAACACAAAGATTTGTTTTATTTTTTTATATTTTAGTTGGTTATTTAACAATGCTGTATCAACTACTAGGTTATTTAGCGTCGATGAGATTGGTGATAGCAAGATGATATTTGGCGAGATGAGGCCGAGGATTCGCCATAGATTACCTTGCATTCACATTATGGTTGGGGAAAACCTCGGAAAAAACCCAACCAGGTAATCAGCCCAAGCGGGGATTGAACACGTGCCCGAACGAAACTTCAGACTGGCAGGTGCCCGAACGAAACTTCAGACTGGCAGACAAGCGTCTTAACCGACTGAGCCACGCCGGTGGCTACAAATGTTTAGTATCAATACTTAATACAAGACAGAAATATTCATGAAGCATTGTTGAATGGTTGAAATTTACTTACAGAATAGAAGGCATGAGAAATTAGATACTCCATTAATTTGGCTCTAAATAATCTTATGTTTTGAATTTGATTTTTTATATCCATAGGGAGATTGTTAAACAATTTTACTGCCATATAATGCACTCCTTTTTGATAGCACGATAGACTTGCCGATAGAGTATGAAAGTCATTTTTTGACGTATATTTATGCTATGAACTGTTGAATTAGTTATAAAGTTTTCGCGATTACATATGAGGAAGTTTATTAATGAAAAAATATACTGATAAGCCATGGGCATTATTTGTAGTTTTTTTTTTTTAAATGGTCCTACATGATTCCCTAGATTTGGCACCTACTATTATCCTTTATTACTCTTTTTTGTTGTAGGAATATACTGTTACTATCTTTAGAATTTCTCCAGAATATTATTCCAAAACTCGTTACCGAGTGAAAGTATGCAAAATATATTGTGTTTAAGGTATACTATCTCTTGCATAAATCTAATAGAAAAACATGCTGAATTTAGTTCGGGGTAATTTCTTTAATATGATTTTTCCAATTTAACACATTATCGATTTGTAAGCCAAAAAATTTGGTTGTTGTTTCTATTAGGGACATGTTATTGAGCTTGAAATTTGTGAGGCTGAATTTTAGTAGGATTTAAATTGGATTATGTTAGTTTTGTTACAGTTTAATACTAATTTATTAGCTGAGAACCAATCACATGATAATGAAAGAAATAAAGACAAATGGATATAAAAAGATGACGGTCAGATCATCTAAAATTGAACACATCAAAATCATAAGTACCACACAATAGCCTTGAATTATCTTTCTCTCAGTCACTGTGTGACTCACCTATTGAAGTAGCGAGGTTTGCGAGGACGGTACTTGTCGGACCACAAGTACACCTGGCTGTCCAGAGCTGTCTCCACTGAGAACTCAGCCTCGTCTGCTGTCATGCCCTTCCTGGCTTCTCTCTGTAGGGCCTGTTCCTCGGCAGCGATCACACTCTGTCAACACACAAGTTAATTCCTAACTGAATGTACTGCAAGAGTGGCAGGACTTCAATGAAACACACTTCTTAGCTAAAGGGACTCTTTAAATTCAGTGAGGTGATGATATGACGTTAATAGTTCATGGTGAAATAAAGAGTACTTGGAGAAACTCTGATACAAATATACTATATCCATTACAAGTCTCAAAGAACCGCATTACCTTTAATGATGTCAGTCTTGACTAAAAGTAACTTTTAAGGTACAAAGATGATTGCACTCACCTCCACTCTACTGCCAGTTCCCTGTACTTGCATTCTGGCAAATACGAGTCGCTGCAAGTCATCTTCCTCGTTCATTACGAAGGTCCCTGGATCGAGCTGTGACTGACCCAGATACTGTGGGCTATAACCACCTGACTCATAGTCTGCAAAGCTCTCTGATAACATTGCATTTGCCACCTCGTTGCCACGTGTTGTGTCATCCCTGTGAATTACATGCAATCAAATAAAAAAATAAGAAAAAAGACAAGAAAGAAAAGAAGACAGAAGAGAAAAAGTCAGAAGTGGAAGAAGAGAAAAAGAAAGAAATTTGATATAATTTATCCATGATTTAAAGAGGTGTCTTATGTATATGATCTATCCTATATGTGTAACATCATTATACAGAGTGGCTAAGAAGTCTGGAATCATAGAAGAAATGATGAACAGTGTATTTCCCTACTAAAGAACATGCTGCACATGTTCGCCACCATTCTGAACACACTCTTATTTAGTAATGGATCGCCACCACATCTCTGTATTTGGGCTCCCCATAACCTTCTAATTACAATTTCAAATACAACTTTCCTCGACGTGTGCTGTCTGCTTATTTTACTTTTATTACTCGTATTATTATAACACATACCCTCTATTGATCTCTCTCAAGTTAGCCCGCTGACTGAGCTAAGGCTCGGCCACATAAATGTTTCTGTTGCATCTTACTTACTCGTCATCTTCCTTTTCACTGGACGATGACTCATGTATACTGGCCACCTCACTATGGGAGTCCGGCTCTGTCTTGATGGTTGTTTCTGCGCCATCACCAGTCTCTTCCTCAGTGCCAGCACCTGCCACACCCTGCTGTGCCTTTAACATTTCCAGTTTGTGCCGCAGGTTGTCTTGGTGTCGGTCACGCAGCCGCGCTCTTGCCATGTGAGCTACACAAACATGGAAAAAGAAGAGACGATTGCATTCAAAATGGCAGGGAAAGCCATAACCTACAGCTGCATTATCCACTACAGATCTCACAGAATCTGTCCACAATGGAGCATTAGTCTATTTTGGTGAGAAGCTGTCATTTAACATAATGAGTTGTGGCTGATTCCTCTAAAGATGAAACAGACCCTATTTAAGAATAAAAGGGCAAAGGAAAAGTTTTCCGACAATCCCTAGTTTACATCACAATTCACTTCTACTGCCTATCCTGAATTCTGTTTTGCAATTAAGAAGGAAACTACACAAATTATTTTTATAAATTTTATAAGTCAGTTACCCTCGTCAAATTTGAACCTACCAACTCCATATCTACTGGCAACCATTATGAATATTAAAGGGAGTTTCTTCTGATTCTAATGTGTTAATATAAATATGAAAATAAAAACCCCTTAAACAAAATTTAATCAAATTTTACGTTATAATATTACATTATGAAATACACTTCCTCATAAGTTGGTATATGTTGTCATGAAAGAAAGACTTTACAATTTACGACATCACTGCAATGTTCCTAACCTTTAAGCTGTGACAGCAGTGACTCCCAGTAACCGATATCCACTCCTTCAGGCTTCCCACTTATCTTGGTCTCTATCTGCAACTGGAGTGCCTCCAACTGTGTAGCCGTTTTTCCCTTGAACACTGAAGCCACTTCTTTTGCCACAGATTGATGAATTCCTTCACGTCTGCCAACAGCTAAATAATGGAAAACAAAGTTAATCATACACTGTAATTTATATTAGGAATTTATTATCCAGGGTACGCATCAACCTTAAACAGGTCAAAACTGACTGATAATGAATGAACACAATGGCTAGTGGTCAAATACGAGTAAAACTTACTCCAAATGAAGAATCCTGGACTGGAGAGCTAGTGCCACTTAAACTGGAAGGATGATACTAAAAAGTAAGAGGCAATGAACAAGCTCTCAAATTAAATAAAAGCAGCCAGAACATGGGTAAAGATCCCAAAAATCTCGTCTAAGGAAAGAACCACCCCGAAATTAAATTTATGATCTTTCCATCATGCAGGGAAGGTGCAGAGAAGTTATTAAGAAATCTAGATAAGGGGACAGGAAATGGAATATGTAAATACCACTAAGAGAAGTGATTAGGAGCTTGGGAATGATGGAAAACAATTACAGAGGGGCTCAGATTAAGTAGTGTAACCAGTGATGAGATGTTACTGTATAGACAGTAAAATAATTATTAGTAAGTGAGTTGGAATTAGTGAGGAAGAAGAGTGCTAAAAAAGTGCAAGAAAGACAGAGGTGGCAAAATGATAGAATAAGAAAGTGTCAAGTGTCAGAAGAAGGTGTAAAGAGTGTAGTAAGACAGACATAGAAACAATAAATTATAGTGAATGAATATCAAAATAAAATTAGTGATGAAAGAGAGAGAAATCAGTGAAATAGTGAAATTAAGTGAATTGGAGATTAATGTGAATCGGTGTTGTGGAGTTGGGAGTAGCAGCAGGGATATTAAAAGTGTAGCAATATTCTAGATATAAGTATATGGAAACAAGCTATAAAAGAGGGAATCTGGAAGTAGAAATGAAAAGAAAGGGATAAGTACGTAAATAAATATAGGAGAGAATAGTATGGATATAATGAATGATGTAAATGTTGTAAAATAGATAAAATAAAAATGTATACATAAAATTTAGGGAAAATTGCTGGGAAAGAAGGAATAAGAGTAGGTGGATTTGAGAATCGAGAAAAAAGTTCAAATAATTAATGAAAGGAATAGACAATATTTAAATAGGAAATAGGATAAAGGATGGGAGACAGTCGAGTTAGGAGAGGGACTAAAAGAGGATAGATAGCAATGCATTTAGAATGGAAGATTAGGAACTAAACAGGAAATACCGGTTCTTAGTGAATGAATAAAACAATGGAGTATAAATAGATGATAAGAATTAGACAAGATGAGGTGAAGAAAAGGGAGAATAATAATAATAATAATAATAATAATAATAATAATAAATGAACAAGGATGGTATTTAGGTAGATTTTGAAGTGATGATGGGAGGAAAAGCAGAAATGTAAAAGTCCACCATAACTATGAATTGTAATCATTTTAAAATGTACCTCACTGATTAACAGTATCAAAGAGAGTGATAAGAATAGGAAGGGAATGTCTCAGATTTATTTCAAGGTAGATCCTTGTAACATGCTTTATAATATAAATAAGTAAATTCTTGGGAGAGAGAGAGAGAATTCGGTTAAGATAACACTGCCAGAACTCTTCTAAGTTTTTTTTTCAAATGTTAGTTTTTTAACACTATCATGTGGTTAAAACATACATAATGAATATGTTCTTTTGACATATTATTTCGAATTATCAATCGTACAAAAAAAAAAAAAGATATCAAAGTTGCCCATGCAAGTAGGCTTCTTTCATGCACCACCATTCCCAGTGTGATGTATACTTGCGATATTTATTTTAATATTGGAAACACAATCTTGAATGTATGAAGTTGTGGTTCATACCTGCTTCATATGCACTCTGCTTCTCCAGCTTTCGCAGTTTGTGTAATTCATCCTCCACGATCACAGTGATGTCATTCCAGTAGTCCAGGTTCTTGCCTCGCTCCAGCTCTTTGTACACCTGGAGAAAAGTATGTAAAGTACAGAAATATTTCATAATCCATTTTCTCATCTTATGTTGTCTTAAGTTATTACTTCATCTGACCCCATAAACAGGCCTGATTGCTTTTATCTGCTGTTAGAGGTATAATAAGGTTTGGATTATAAAAGTAGGCTTTCCTTCCTAGATGACTAGTGACAATTTACAATATACGAGGGGCAGTCAGAATGTAACGCCTCCTATTCTTTTCCCCTTTTAATTTACAGAAAATTAAATGAAATTTATATAGCATAACAGCCACAACATTCACGATTAATTTGTCTCTTTTCAATGAAATCTCCGTCTTTTTCTACAGTTTTTGCACATTGAAACAAGAGCATGTATTCCAGTGCGGTAAAAATCACGGTTCTTCTTCCTCAGTCACTGGTGCACGGAATTTTTCAGAATCTCCTCATCTTCAGTGATGCCCATGATGAGCTTCCTTCAGTGGACTGAACAAATGGAAGTCTGTCTGATGGTGCTGGGTCTCGACTGTGTGGTGGATGAAGCAAGACTTCTCAACCAATTTTCGCAATCTCGCCAGTGGTGTATTAACTGGTGTGTGGTCTTGCATTGTCATGCAAAAGAAGAATATCCGCCATAGCTTTTGATGGGCGAACTTGTTGAAGATGTGTTTTAAGCTTCTTGAGGATTTCGACGTATTGGACAGAATTTGTGCACCCCTGCTCAAAAAAATTAACCAGAATCACATCCCAAAAGACTGTCGCCATACGAGAAACTTTCCCTGCAGATCGCACAGTTTAAAATTTTTTTCTTCTTAGGCAACGTGTGATGCCATTCCATCAATTGCCTCTTGGACTCGGGTTCAAAAAAATTAATTTTCGCAAAAAACTCCCCCCCCCCCTCCACACTGAAGTGCTGCAACAAATCAAAGGCTATTGTTTTTCTTTATTCTGGTCGGTCAACATTTTTGGTACCCAGCGTGCACAAACTTTGGAGCAGCCCAGTTTATCAATAATGGCCATCACACTGCTTTTACCAATGGAGGACATGCGACACAATTCATCTGTTGTTACTCAGCAGTTATCATGAATGATCTCTTCGATTCCCTGGATGTTGTGTGGAGTCACTGCAGTCGCCGGCCGGCCACTTCGCTTTTCATCAGCCAACGGTGTTTCCCCTTCAGCTTCTGTACATTGACGAACCCATCATCTAACAGTGCTGATATCCATTATTGCATCTCCATAAACCTACTCCAGCCTTTCATCCATGCGAATGGGCGTTTAATTTTCTGCATTCAGGAATTCTATCATAGCATGCTGTCTTATATGTACATTGAGTGCTAACATCTGTTGACTTAGGAAGCTGTTACTGCAGTTGACTGTAGGAAAAGATTTGAGGAATTGCGCCAAATTCAAAATTTTCACATTACCAACTTATTTAAGGAGAAAAAATAGGAGGCATTACTTTCTGATTGACTCTCGTATATGTTAGTTATATCTTCAGTTATGCAGGAAGTGAAACTAGAAGGTTGTTTCATAATGTTAAAAATTTTCTATTTCGTGTTACTGTTGCCATATAAAAAAATTGCATGGTGCCACTAACAGTGCAAAAGTCTCAAATTTCTTACTACTGATAATAAGAGATTTTCAAATTTGTTGACGGAATTTGTACTGACCTTAATATCCTCGATTAGATCTTCCAAGTCCTTGGTGGTGAGTCCATTCAGGTATGTGTATGGCTCGTGCATCTCCACTGCATCCACTTCTTCCTCTGCACTGATATACTTCGCCAGCAGATCAATTGGCTTTGCTATAAACAAAATACAAAACAAATTGTCGTGAATGAACTATCAACAACTGTTTCTTCTAATGTATGTAATAAATCATGGCATGCAGACAGACAGACAAATATAGTAAAACTTCTATTATCGTTATTTCTACTAATTGTCATGTTTGTCAGATAATATACTGGTACATTTCTCCTAGATAATTGATATTCGCACAATCTCGAGCATCCAGTCACATACTCGAGCGTCCCTATAACGAAACCATTTAAGAAGGTACCAGCTGTAAATTTCAACATAAAAGGTGCTTAAAAAAACGCACGCACGCACGCATGAGTATATATGGTTGGTTAGTATCTCATACTAAGCTATTTGTCAATGAAATCATATGCAATCTTGATACTCGGAAGTGCGCTGAACAATTTTGCACACATTAGCAGATATATTAATAATGATCATATTTGTACTAATTTACCTCCTCTCTAAAAATGCACTGAAGATACTGTTCGTCCAAGTGGTTATGTCACATCCCGGTTTCCCCAGCCACTTCTGCTGGCACCTCTGTAAAGACTAATGACTGGGCTGTTAGGCTCTTTCCTGAAAATATTTTCTGTGTGGAATTGGAAGTCTTTGTAATATTATACAATTGTTTAAAATAATTTAAAGAAAAGGGTCCCGTTAAGTAAGTTACTGTCACGTGATTTCCCCCCTTTAGACGACCCTGCGACGTAACCACTCAGACGGACAGGACTTGCCATCTTAGATGTCTGCAATGTCTCACATGAAGATGAGTCTACTTTCACAAACTTCTTCTTTATTATTATTATTATTATTATTATTATTATTATTATTATTATTATTATTATTATTATTACATTATTATTACTATTACTATTATTATATTATTATTTCCTTTATGTTATTGTAAGGCACAATGAATTATGGCAAGAAGAACAGCAGTGTATCTGCAAAATCCTGTCCTGATCCTTTGTTTTTTCACCACAAACTCCAGTTGGCTTTGCCAAAATTTGAATTCCTACCTCTGATATGAAAAATCGATGCTTCTTTGCGTAAATGGCAAATGGATTCAGAACACCTCAAAATCTGTGCTTCAGTCGCTGACCATGACAATATCTTTGAAAAGTATTGGAGTCCAAGAGGTCAAATGACTTTATTGTCAAACGCCTGGCATTAGAAAACAACAACAACTGGTTTGCTTAATGACGAGCCATACTAATGCACACACACACACACATACCAGAACTTAAGAATGAGGTGCGAAAGTTTGGAAGCATGTATAGTTTCCTCACCTCGACCATCCTGGATACGGATGCGGGAGCGCAGCCGGGCTTGCTCCAGGTGGAACTGGTCCTCCTGGCGCTCCCATTCCTGGAACTGTGCCGCCTCCTTGCTACGCTGCATCAGCGACATCTCCTCCTCACGTTGTTGCCGCTCCAGCTCACGCTCTTGTCTACGCTTCTTCACCTATAGAAGAAGGCAGGCATTTCCAGTTATTATTTAATATAATAATGCATTTGATGGGAAGAGTCAAATAAGAGTAAAATTGATTTAAGTAATCGAATAACTGAGCAAGTATCGAACTTAAATTAATTAGATTACAGAGCTAAAAATGAGAGACCTCAACATCAAAACTGGCACATTTCAGGAGTATTATGGAACAGCAACAAACACTAGATCGTAGTCGTAGTAGTTGCTCTATCAATATCAATGTTGTTATCTGGTACAGGACACTGAAATATTTAAAAAGAAAACACGAAGGGCCATAGCAGCGGAAAAATGTCCACTTTAAAATCGGTGGCAGGAGACACAAGAACAGAACACAAAAATAAATCAGAAATGAACTGAAAGTTAAAGACTATATAGAGTAGGTGTATAACATTGTATCTGAACACACGTGAATAATTCCTGGCAGATGTGCCCATTTTATAAGCACATCAGTGCACTGCAACTAAAGGTAGCAGTGATGGGTCATAGTGCCCTATCCCCTACATTCAAAATTCAATTCAACATTGGTACAGTATTCTAATTTTACTAATCTGGCAACCCTAGCTACATGTCAGTCATTATTTTCTCTGCCTATCGCATACCTATAATGTGTTTACTGAATGTTGACTTGTGGACTTCTGCACTTTTCGCTGAAAGATGACTCTTGTGGACTCCTTTTTTTTTAGTACCCTTTTCACTTTTACTTTCCTAATTTTGCTATAACAACCTTTACTATTTTAATTTTCACGCGGCACACGTCGAAAATGGCTGCTCTAACATCTACAGGACAATTTAAAAAATATCAAAGAAGACATGCTTGGCTTGGTGAATGAAAGGAACTTCCTTTTTTAAGGGAGCTGCGATAAGACTTTCTTAGGATGTCAACACCCTCATTGTTTTTTCTCTGTGCAGTTCCCATAGCATAAGGGACATTCCATTACTGAAAAATCTGAAAAAAGGAGGTACTGTTTATTGAATTCGTAAACAGGTCATGGGGTGTGATGCTGAACATAAGGGAGAAATGGTTAGGCCATATAGAGAGAATGTATGATTATGAAATTACACAAAAAGCTCCGTATCTATCTAAGTTTTCATCATTAAATATAACTAGCAATTAAAGAGTTCAGTACAACATAACAGTACGACACTTATTGATAATTTTAAGTTTAAAGATTTCAATCAATTTGAGAAACCATAGCCAAGATAGAATTTGAAACGTTCTTATTTTTTTTAATAACAATATAATAATCATTGACGCAATGAAGCTAATTTATATAATATAAAATCTTCAGATGATTACTACATTATTTCTACAAATGTATGGTTTACCAATATCTTGAAACAAGCCTTTTTGTTATATTAGTGCTTCTATTCTAAAGATTTAGAGTCAACATATTTGGTTTGCTCTACTCTGTGTCTTAGTTTTGAAAGCAGCCATGAGTTGGTACCTTCTCAAGTTCTCTGCGGTTCTCCTCCTGTTTCTGCCGGTTGCGCACTTCCAGCTCCTCTCTACTGACGCCTGACAAGCCCTCTTTATCCAACTTCTTGGACCATACAAATGTAGCGAGCAGGTTGCCATCCCCGAATGGATTGTCAGTGTTGGTGTAGTGGAGGTAGTCATTGTCCCAGCCCATGCGTTCCTTCCTCCTGCGCTCCTTTGCCTCTTTCTTCAGTAATCGGCGCAGACGTTTCTCCTCTGGTGTTTCGGTAGCCTTGAGCAATTCCTTCTGCCTCAGGCGCTCCTCTGCTTGGTGCAGCCTCTGTTCTCTTAGTCTCTGCAGCAGCTTGATGGAGTTTGTGGACGAATCAGAGTCAGTCGAGGACTCGCTGTCATCAGAAGAAGATCTGAGGCAACAAAACACATGGACTAATCATAAAGTTTTCAATATGAAATACAGGACTGTCTTATGGTAATAATGGACCGCAAAGAATGGGGGGTCAAGCAAGGCCACGCACTTTTCGGCCATTCAGATGGGCACATTGTGCTACTTTCGTAGCAGCTCCTCTATGACTTGTAGTGCGTAGCATAAAAAAGGGCGTTTTTGATCTCACCAGGAAAGTTTCTGCATTGAAGTTCATCATCATCATCATCATCATCATCATCATCATCATCATCATCAAGGTTTGGGCCATTTGGTCCATTTCTTCTCAGAGAAATTGATCTTCCCATCTATTATAAGGTCTACCTATACTCTGTCTTCCAACTGGGGTATAGTTCAAAAGTAATTTTGGGAACCTGTCTTCATGCATACGTTCAATATGTTCTTTCCAGTCATCTTTACATTGTAATAATTTATCAATGAGGTTAAAACTCTTAAGTTTAGCACATATGTTTTCAGATCTTTTATGATCTAAGAGAGTAAACCCTGCAACTGATCTCAAAAATCTCACTTCTGCAGCCTCTATCTTCCTTCTGTCTGATTTATTCAAAGTCCAGTTCTCGCTGCCGTATGTGAGCATAGGGACTGACATAACTTTATAAAATTTAAGTTGTGTGGACTTCAAAACTTTACGTCCTAAGATCCTTCTTATAGTGCCACACATTCCTTGGAACTTATTCACTTTATAAGTTATATCGTTTTTCTGGCAGTATGATACATTGCACCCTAGGTAATTGAAGGAGTTAACTTGTTCGATTATTTTGCCTTCTATGATTATTTTAGCTCTTAAATGGTATTTACCTATGAAAGCCATAGTTTTGGTTTTGGCTGATGATAATCTTTAATTATATTTCTTTATTATACTTATAAGTTTTGCATTGAAGTTGGAACACTTATTGATTGTCATTTGTTTCGCCTCAGTATGCCATTTATTGAGATGAATTGCTGGAGTGGAGCTCTATGTGTTGTAGCTATGAGGGCGTTTTACAGAAATAGTGACTGCATTGCTGCTGTGAGACGAGAGTATCGCGTTATTTTAATCTTGGGAGGCATGACTCTAGTCCATCGGAACATGCAATCAGGTTAGGGATGAAATACTTTGAAGTGCAATGAAGCAAAAACCGATAGGTAGGCATAGAAGCATTCACACACTGGAAAGAATATAGGAAGTCCAAAATGTTGTAACACAAAGTACAACATGATAGACACATTCCTCACACCTGAACTTCCACACTTCTCCTTTTTGATTCCAGCAAAATAAGGCACTATGTCTCACTGTGCGAGAATTTCAATGGAAGCCATGTGCCCACTTTCAGAAACCATATAATTTCAAGGAATGGTGATATTTCGTGGCCTCCCAGATCACCAGATTTGACAGATTGTGATTAGTTGCTATGGGGGTACCTTAAAATGCAAGGCACCCACACATCACACATACCATTGAGGAAAAATTGTTCCGGGACCGAGTATCGAACCTGGGACCTTTGGTTAAACGTACCAACACTCTACCAACTGAGCTACTCGGGAACTCTACCAGATACCGTTCCAATTTTTCCCTCTATATCCACAGACCAATGCTCTACCAACTGAGCTACCCGGAAACTCTACCAGACACCGATCCAATTTTTCCCTCTATATCCACAGACCTCAAAGTGGGTATAGAAGGAAAAATTGGATCAGTGTCTGGTAGGGTTCCCGGGTAACTCAGTTGGTATGTTTAACCAAAGGTTCCAGGTTCGATACCCGGCCCCGGAACAATTTTTCCCTTGAAATTATTCAAATCAACTTTACAGGGAGTTATACCTGAAAGCTTGATTTACAGAAACATTCCTATTGCCATGAAGGTAACTGTACAGTCTTAGAAAAAAGTTTTGTTGCATAGATACTTCATAATTCTCAGAAAGGAGGCAGTGCACATGATCAGAGGACGAGCGACCTGGTTCACAAGAGAAGGACTAGTTGAGATAAAATTAGTTTTGTTTCGTTGTATGTCTAATCATGCGCACTACCTCCATTCTGGGACTTATAAACTATCTGTGCAACAAAACTTTTTTCTAAGACTGTACATATTTTCACAGATGGTAATGTGTAAGGGTGCAGTGAATGTGTATGTAATTGTTTACTAATAAAAAGAGGTACTGGTTTCGTTACATAAAAACATTCTCATTTTTATGCTATACCTTGTATCACCTTGTACATTACTCAAGCCATCCAAGATGCTTGACGCAATTGAGAATGCTTAAAATTGGAGTGTTGCTGATGATGACCATGTCAGGTTAAAAATTTCCCATTATAGATCCTGTTAATTTTGCGACAGTAGGAAGGGCACAGAATTTATCTCTTTCTAACTTGCGCTTACGACAGTCAGGATTATCAGCTAAATATGTTCTATGAAATGCTCCTTTAAGGCAAAATGACATACTGTTAATACTTCTAAAATCAGTCGCACAATTTTACGCGATGTATGTTGGAAATATCTGCTTGTCCTTGGTAGCAGCTCTTACTTGTCGACAGCTGATATTGCTTACCCAACTTTTGGTAAATTTCTTAAGTGATGTTATATAAAATTGTCTGGATTTGTTGTCAGAGAGAAAAGAATTGATTATAGTTTAGAAATAAATAAATCAAGTTTCAGGGACATAATTCAGTGACTAGTATTTTAATATTGCTTCGTTCCTAGGGACGAGCCACTTAGATTATATTCAAAACTTGTACACAACTAAGAGCGCTTTGAACTGATATCATGTCCATATAATTTTTAACAGAAGACCATAGAGAACAACTCTCAACATAGCTCTTTATACTGACCTCTTTCTATGTTTGTGTTTTGACTTGTGTCCTGATTTTGATGGCGAACGGTCTGTACTCTTTTTCTTCTTTGATTTTTTACTTGATCTCCTTCTAGAAGGAGATTTGCTGCTTCTGTCCTTTCTGCTTGCTCTGTGATCACTGTCACTTTCAGACGGAGTGGGGGACCGACGAGAACGTTCGTTGCTCTTACTCTTGTGCATTTTTGAAGAACTGCCAGCTTTGTCGTATGAACTGGAGCCACTCTTCCTTGCAGGTGACCTGAACATGAATTTCGAGCTTAAATTTTAACAATTACAATATTTGAAAAACCAACTTCAAGTTCACACCAAGTTGAAAATATTTCAGTTCCAGAATTTGGTAGATTTCTATTTCTACCATATAAGCATAGACTCTTAAACGGTCAAAGGCAGAAGCATAACCTTATTCACGAATTTCATTACTAGCCTATTTTCTGATACACTTGAAATTATTGCTGCCCTAAATATTATATAGTGCATGTATGACGGCTCCAATATGACTACCTCTGCACTTTATTTGCCGTATATTAGAAGTGCAAACATTTTATGTTATAGTGTAAACATAACCTATCTGTCAACTAGTATTTAGAAAATATATAAAATATATTGGAAGTATTTACTTACCGACCTCTATAACGATCCATTGACGTACTTGGGAATCTAACTAATGTTATTTTTTATTAATTGTCTAGAATTATTTATCTTTTGGAGCGAACTTAACGTTTCCAGACGTTACTTAAGTTCACTTCTCAGTCTCACCATAATGGCATCCCTGGCAAGTGGCAAATGGTGCCAACATTACGTCACTAGCTAGACAGTGCTGCCCTTTGCGATAAATCATAGAACTTTTTACACATTTGTAACAACAGATGGGAGCACGATGATGAATGTAACCTTTTTTTATCTTTTCAAAATGTAATGAATTTCAGCATAAGGGCTAATAATCCTCTCAGGCTAATAATAATAATAATAATAATAATAATAATAATAATAATAATAATCGCAATACTAATAGTGGTAGTGGTGGATGTGGAGATAGTATACTACAGTATAGTAATTTATCGAATTCGTTGAAGCAGGGGTCCCCAAACTTGTTGTTTTTTTTTTTTCTGGAGGGGGTGAAACAACTTTGAAGTCTCCTGTAAACGTAGCAGCATATAGGGAATAATTCCTATTTCCTGGCTAAAAGTTAGAGCCGATTTATGTTATCAGGGGTTAAAGTGTCATATGGTTTGGGGAGGACAGCATACCGGTAGTTTCTATCAAAATTTTAAGGGGACCCATTCAAAAGTGGTTTCACTCCTGACCTTATACTTATGTGAAACCCCTGATGTTTATACAGGGACCAAATTGTCTGTGAAAAATCAAGTTTTTTTTTTTTTACTGCAAACCCAATCTCTCTATCTTCCAAACTCTGGATTATATAACAATTTTTCTGTTAGGAAAACTTATTGAAAAATTACATTTTTGTAGAGAAAAAATTAATTACCGTACTTCAGAATGGATGTACGTACTTAGATGATTGAATTTTGGGATACAGTTAGACCATCTGAAAGGCTTATTGTCAGTGGCGGCTCGTGAACTTGTGGATTGGGAGAGCTGCAGTAGATTTCGGTACATACAAATTTCACTTCTTGATACCATTACTAATAAGTATAGGACAAAAATAAATGCACTACATATCGAAAAACCAAAACTTCCTGACTTAGTTGGGAGATGTCTTGGGACCATTTGCTAATCCCTAAGAAAAACTAATATAATCGATTTCAGTCTGAATTTCAGATCGGCAGACACTCAACTTACAATCTACCAGTTCATTCTGAAATGTCTTAGAATTACTTTAAACAGTGGCATGTTCCAAATGATTTTTGAGAGGCTCGTTTAGATTACTCACGAACTGTAGCAAACCCACGAAACACATCAGGGTTCTTCGAATCGTTTTTTCATCATGTCCCCTAAGGGGAAGTTCATATTGGCCACAAAGATTCGTGCATTTTGCTTTTTAGGGGCAAATGTCCTAAATCTGTCACACCACTCCTAGTCCATGCAGCATCACCACCGAAGAGGAGGCAAGGAAAACAAAATACAGATTTTTTTTGTTCACATCCACGTAACCACAAATGCTTAGCGTAAATTTCATTGTTATACTTCCTTACACATATGCACTATTTCGGCTGGATGAAGCTTAAAAAAGATTTAAGTCGGGTAACGGACGACCCTTTAATTTCACTTCATTACATCAAGGGAAAGTTGAGAAAAATAAAATTAATATTCTGTAATTCACACACACTCATGCTTGCAAATTTGCACTGGTTAAGTTACGGTATTAAGACGTTACACCAAAGCAACACTCAGATATACTGATGGTCAACAAATTTCTAAAACTGGAAAAGAAGTATCTTTCGTATTTTACGTGCTATATCAAAAGGATTCTACTCGTGCAATCATTTTGAGTTAAGGCAAATATTAGGTTCTGCTGGAGGCTGGATATATACGTAATAATAAGGCAAAAGAGAATATTAATTTCGTTATATTAACTCGATAAGATTCTACAACAATAAGTATGTGAAAAGAAAATAAAAATTTTGTCATTAAGTTTCAAGGGAATAGAGAATCCATTTGACGCAGCATTACAATAGCGGTGTGGGAGAAGAGAAAATATCCCTTGTGGCCTGGTTGTGCAAGCCACTGCAGCGAGATATGGGTTTTAAACAGCGGCAGTTTCCCTCTGCTTCCCTTCACCTCTCTACCCCCTGACCATGCAAGACACACTCTCTATGAGCTGACCACCCTGCAGATCCCAAGACGACTTTGAATGCAGTGTCAATTCCAATACAGTCGACGCGCAAAAAGATTATGCATAAGATAATAGTACATATTCCCGGCCAGATGAAATATAAAGCAATTTACCAATAAAAGCTGTAACAATTCTTCTACAAATTAAAATAAATATTATTTTTGTTTTCCTGTCAAAGCAGGGAGTGCTGCAGCTCCGCAGCTCTTATGGACGAGCAGCCCCTGCTTATTGTGCAATTTATTATTACTTTTTATGTAACAAATTTATGACAGCTCGTTCACATCTTGTAATCCAGATTTTTCTTTCTCTCTTTTTTTTTCTTTAGGAAAAATTCTCATTTCCTGAAATTCTCTTGAGTATGAAATTCGCGGCAGATTGACCCGGGACCACCACTGTCTGTCACTGACATCATACCATTAGGAGTTGTTAACACGGGTCAGTCAGCACATTCTCTCCATCTTTAGTAATCATCTGTGGAGTTTGCTACAAGTGTGTGTTGAAAAAACTGAAAATGGATCGAAACTCAGTAACTGTGGACGTAAAGTGGCAGATTACAAAAAAAAAAAAATAATAATTTTTCAATAAATTTTCGTAACAAAAAATTGTTATTTAATCCTCAGTTTGAAAGATAGAGAGATTGGATTTGAAGTGAAAAAGCTTTATTTTCCACAGGCATTTAGTTTCACATAATTATAAGGACAGAAGTAAAACATTTCTTTTGAAGGGGTGTCCTTAAATTTTTGGTAGACTTTGTACAAAAAAAAATTGAATCCTCTTTTTGACTTCTTGGCAGCAGCTCATATTACAGCTTATAGTACACCCCAAGTATTTGAAGCTGTTCACTTGCTCTACTACCTCATTTAGAATTCGCAAATTTACCTTCTTTACTTTTCTTCGTATGACCATGGTCTTCGTCTTGTTTGTATTTATCTTCATCCCATACTGCTCATAGCTGTTATTTATCTTCAGTAGCATATCCCTTAGTATCATCTCCTCTTCTGCTAACAACGCCATATCATCAGCAAATCTTATGAAATTTATTCTTCTTCCTCCTACTATCACTCCTCCCATGTTATGCAACCAGTTCTTCATTAATTTAAGGCCAACAGAGGATAAGGATCTTAATGGATAACAGGAGTAATATACTCGTATATTATGTTTGTGTTTTCCATTTCATGTGTTTATCCACTTCCAAACCAATAGATTCTTTGAGATCTCTTCTGACGATATACTTCTTGTATTCTGCTGCGAAATAATCGTCATTCGAAACTTACGAAACTATCAAGATTTCTTGAATCTCTTTGTCGCATGTATACAAGAATTACTGCTTTGTTAACTGACTGTAAGAAGGCAGTATATGATCAAGTTCTTTTTTCCATCTGTCAACAACCTGTCATTCTTAATAGACTGATACAATTTATTTTCTCTTACTCATTGACATCCCTGTGTTTACTTTGTCTACATGTCAACGTTCTTCTTAATGCATTGCTTTAACAACAGCAGATGTGCAACGAAAATGGCGTCTTAATTAACATTGTTATACTGGTGACAGACTACAGTCACTAATCGCGATCGGGTTTGTAGTGTGTCACCAGCGAATAGGGATTATAAAGAATGGACACTTCGCGTCGGTACCTTTGATGTAGCCGGACTGATTTCAATGACCTTCAAGCCAGCTAAAGCGTGAGATTCTGCTTTCTCCCTAGAGTTGGCGCTGACATCACACCAGCTAGCAGTCGACACAGCGGAAATATAACACATACAATTAATACATCTAGGTACATTATGTACTCAAATAAAATAAATTGGATCCATAAAATAATAAATCCTTCATTAACTGGAATGTCTAGACTCTAGAGTTCCTTTATAATGAGAGTTCAGACGTTGACCCCAACAACAATTAAAATATGTAATGATTTGATAGCGCTGAAAATGGAAAAACAAAACTCTTACGAGAAGTAAAACCATATACCTATATTATATTATATACAAATATTAAACGAATTCGATACTTAATTTTATAATGTATTATATTATTGTATAATGTAATTTATGATATCTGAAATATAAAATATTATTATTACAACTGGTTTGTCACTGAGAAATAAGGAAAAGCTGTTAACTTGAATTTATTTGAAGCAAAGCGTTACTGGATTATGCAATAAGGTAGGCGATGTTTGGATCCTGTGCCTTAATTCTATTCTCAATTATTATCTTAGCGTATGCTCGATTACACTACCTCTAGCGCTTGAAAGTGGAACTAGTCGCTGGCGCACAGAGAAACAAAACACAGGAAAATTCGCTCAGTGTCCATTCTTTATAATCCCTATTCGCTGGCGTCACCGTCCCGATCGCGATCAGGAGCTAAATCCTGTTTCCAAAACAAGATAATCGCACTGAGGCACGGCCCAGTGGACGAAAGTATCATTTTAGTAAATTTGGTTTCGAATAACCTTGATTTATATTATTTAGGACGTCGTGATAGCTTCTGCTGTGGAATTGTGTTACCCCTTCCATTGTATTATATGAAATAGAAACGAAAATGTATGGCTAGAAAATGAATTTGGCTACTATTAGACGTAGTGGAAAAATGCAGATGTGAGAAAAGTAAAAAGAAATATATTAACAAATGACAGACGAATTATTCATATTTCATATATATATAGAGAGCAATAGAAGGCTGCTGAAATACGTTTCATTTCAATAAATAATGGATTACAAACTGGAAATGGTTCCTTTTCAGTCTCCATTACGACGCTATCGTTGAGGTTAGGGTTGATTTAAAAAAATATATGTTTATTACAAAATGATATACATTTTTGGCATGATGATATAAAGTTTATAGGTTATAAAATCTCTTTTCAAAATAATATAAATAGTAATGATATAAATTGTATCAGTTTACATTGTAAAGCATATAACAATTTTAACAAATAAATTCCCATATCAAGCTTCAAGAAACAACAAAAAAAGGAAAAAAAAAAACAATGAACAAACATCAAAAGAAAGTATGAACTTTAGGTGTTGTCCAGGAGGGAAACTTACATATACGTATTTACATAGAAAAAATTGTTTCCTCTATGGTAATTCAGCTGTTGACCAGACCGGACCTATTAGTGCGTCACCACATTTTCGGTAATCGCGATCGGACCTGATCGCGATTAGTACTGTAGTCTGTCACCAGTATTATGTTCTTATGTAGTGATAAAAAATAATTGCTATTAAAGATAAAAAAAAACATCACTTATTTATCCCCGAATACCGTCTTTTGCGACGTCACATTAGGCTCACTATTTTTTACTCAAATCAGTGGGTTTGGAGTCGTAACAAGGCGTTGTTGAGCAGCACACAAAATCAAAGAAAAATGCTGCACTAACACGACTGATAGAAACATGAGCGCCTTACCCTCTTATCCACAAGTTTACTGAGCCTTGTAACAGAAAATAGATATTGATAATAGTTACGGATATTGAAGAAATAATTAGTGTATACAGTTACTCAATTAGGCCATATTTTCTAATAATTAAAACTACCTACTCGTGAATATAGTAGGTGTTTTTTTTTTTTTTTTTTTTTTTTTTTTGCTACAAGCAAAAGCAGCTAACATTACTTTAACGGTTAAATTCCGTTTAACCTGCAAGTTGAGAAATCATACTGATAACCGGCGTGTATGTGTTACGAATAAATCATTGTTACTCATGTCACTTCTTGCTGTGCCTTATGAAGAACAAGGTTCACGTTTATTTCTGTAAGTAGTGCACGAAGATATTTAAGATACAAAATTTTGTGTGAGAAGCTTTTGTTTTGACGCTTATTTTTTAAATAATAATACTTACTCTGAGCCAAATAAGTTCTTCAGACGGGTTTAGAAAATCTCGTCACTGTCGACCTGAACATCGCCACATTTGGTTACAGGGCTCTTTCATTTGATACGTTACGTAATACATAAAACTGAGACTGAAGTAGTTAGACTTGATAATGAATTTATCGCAATTATGTGTTATTCGTTAAAGAAATAAGTTATGTTGTGGAGATGACATTGTTTATCATTACACATTTACGCGTTTCGCAACAGTTTTAATGTAAAGACAGGGCACTTAACTTGCCGTTATTCGTCGAGACTCTAGAAGAGTGGCTCACAGATATCGCTAGTGCCGAGAAGCGTATAGGCCTACCAATTAGTTTGTCGGGGACTATTCAGAATGCACTATAGATGATGTTTAATTTACTAAACAGTCGTTACTATCCCATTATGATTGCCTGTAACTTTCCCGAGTTCAGTTTTAGTCTAAATTTTTTTGTCCGTGAAATATTTGATTTTAGATCATTGTTTTAACTTAAATTATTGCGTCATTTAGTGCAGGTGTAGGTGCAGAGATATATATTTATAAGTCGTCAGCAAATAGGGTATGTCTACAGTGTAAATAGATTGTAATATGTCGTTTATGTAAATCGTAGAAGGTGGAGATCCAAGAACCGAACTCTGTGCTACACCTGCATCCACGTTACACCAGGAAGAAGAACGTTCGCAGACTCCATCACACTGTTGGCGTATGTGAAGGTAGGAAGTAACCACGAAAATGAATTGTCTGATAGTTTTTTAGGGCTCAGACCTTGCATAGTAACAGATGTATGCCAACTGAGTCAAAAGTTTTGTTGAAGTTGAGAGTGTCAAAATGACCCATATTCGGTTGTCAGATGTTTGCCGCATGTCTTCCGTAATTTTAAGTAATGGTTAAATTATAATTATTTAAAGAGGCTATTTCAGATATAACATAGGCATACTGTATCCTGCTTCGGGACTAAGCGATGCTCTTACCCAAGTACGAGTAGTAAAAAATTGTAAAATTTACCAAGATCAGGACATAGATTTCGCAATGTTTTAATATACAGAGCGATCCATATCATCATCATAATCATCATCATCATTGGCGCAGTGATTTTTTTTGGTGAGTTCACTAAACGTCGTCGAACATTATCAACATAATCTTGGCTCACTGCAGGTCTATGTTTTCCACTCTCGCTGAGCCAATTGTCTCCAGCTTTCTTGACATCAATAAAATTGTTGGCCTGGTCGGAACATTGCGCACACCGAATTCTCTTCGAAATGCCCGTTGTGTTTGAATCAAGGAATTTGTCTTCCAATACGTTTTCAGAATGTAAACACGCTGTCGAAGTGAGAATTGCATGTTCGTGTTATGAGTGCAAAAACTAGAGACTGCGAACTAATATAGCCAATAATAGTCATAATAGTCAATAATGGATGGTAGGGGTACCAATATAGATTCTCCCAGAGCCACTGAGATCATTAGGGGAGAGTCGGGTAGTATCGGACATCGGGTAGTATCGGACAGTGCGTTTCTTTCATCTACCACCATATGGTAGTACCTGAATGACATGGTTACGTTTCTCTATGCGACATCACAGAAACGTAACCATGTCAATCAGGTACTATCATCGTGTGGTAAATTAAAGAAACTCACTGTCCGATATTACCCGATGTCCGATACTACTCGACTCTCTCCTACTAAACTCAATTTCAAATTTATACTAGCTTCCACAGCATAATTATAACTCATTCAAATTATTAAGTTTTATATGGGTTGCTCTGTATATATGTAAATGGAATCCTTGTATAAAGCTTTACTTATGTACATGGAAATTTTCTGTCATTTAAGAGGAAGTTTTCATACTACGTCATGAAGCGCTCCAATGTTGAACTGTAAAGTCTCGCCAAATGCAGGCTTATTTAATGGCTAAAAATGGATTTTAAAGCCGTCTACTTCACAAAATTGTCATTTTAAGAGAATAGGATATACACAAAGTTATAATCAGGCGGGATGCTAAAGAATCATCTCTTACATATTAGGAGTGTCGTGTAAATTTCAAAATCATAATAATTATTGTATACTCCATTTAATGACAAAATGAAGAACGATGACCGTAAAACAAATGAATTACAGTAAGTGACAAGGAACTAGAAAAAATTGAAGTTAATATTGAGTGTAGGAAAGTCATTGCAGTTTAGAACAAACATTTATAAATGAATGTACAACCACAATATTCGATTTTCATGTGCATTACTTCTCATTATTAGATGATTTTGCGCAATACCATTTTATCTTGAAATTTCTTGAGATTCAAACTGACTGGGACTGCGTCACACAAACATGTTTATGTTTACTGCAGAAGAATCCAGTGCATGTGACTTCAATGTGACAACTTCATATAGATCACACATTTTATAGAAGTGCAACGTCACGAATTATAAGAAGATAATAACGTTATTTCACTTTTTTTTTTTATTTAAAGTACAGATAATATTTAGAGATGGTGGGGGTGAAATGGCAACAATGGAACAGAGTTAGAGGGAGGATGGTAAGCAAAACCAGAGGACTTATGGAAACCTGGCCGACAGCCATTTTATTTATAAAGAATTGTCATAAAGTTAGCTTGGAATTAATCCATGCTAGGCCTATAGTTGGCGATACAACTTCATTCTAATGCTGAGGTCATGAAAACATGAAGCCCGTTGCCACCCAGACGTCTTTTTGGCTCTTGCTGTTCTTTCATCCAGGTGGTCCAAGGTTGCCAGATTTTAGATCTACCAAGGAGGGACATCCTTTTTCACCATAGTATTTATGTTTTGTCTTAAAGAAAGTGTGATATGAATTTGGGCAGAGTTGACATTTTCGTTAGTATACAAAATAAATAAATGAACAAAAATAAAAATAAAAAATTATCCCGCAGCTAAAAAAAGTAATATGAATCTCAAAATTGCAATTTGAATAAAAGACATTATAGATACAGCTATCCAAGTACAAACAATATTTATCTGGCTGTAAGTTACATCACGTTTCTCTGGCGTCTTTCTGAAGGGCTTGTGGCAATAATGTGTTATGCCAAATTATTAACTTACGTGATTTAATAATAGCTCTGTCTGACATCACATGTGACAAAATATTAAAATTTCAATGCTTATTAATTGATAACAATGACAAAATTTATTTATACCTAAATTCATATTTACTTTGTGTCTTAGCATATTACTGCTCCAAACCCATCATTTAACAAACAGTATACACTTTTAGAGCTTCTTACATATTTATCACTGAACTTAGCATTTTCAACAAGCTTTTGTCCATTCTCTGTGCCCACGTATTTCTGATGAACGTCTCTTTTTAAATGATTAGAAATATCATATTCACCACTGAATTCGCTGCTACAAACCTTAATAATAATAATAATAATAATAATAATAATAATAATAATAATAATAATAATAATAATAATAATCCGTGGCGCTACAGCCCGTGAAGGGCCTAGACCGACCAGCCGGCTGCTGGCCTCACGCCCACATGCCGAAGCAGAGGTGGACGATCATCCAACCAGAATGGAGGTATCGTGTGGTTAGCACGATGATCCCCCCAGCCGTTATAGCTGGTATTCGCAACCGGATTTCGCTACCTATCGTAGCTCCCCAAGTGCATCACGATGCTGGGTGGGTACCGGTCCCATACACTGGCCGAAATTTCATGAGAAAATTTCTTCCCCCATGAGGACTCGAACCAGAGCGCATTCTGTAACGCGAGTCCTAGGCGGGATGCCTTAGACCACGACGCCACGGCGCGGGACGCTACAAACCTTACACTTGCCAAAATATTAGTTTTTTTTTCTAATGTGCAAACCTACATTGTTAAGAAAATTAATTGAAATTTAATATAATTTATTTAGGCCTAGAAGAAAATAGTTACTATGTAACGATAAAATTATTCAAGCGATGTTAATTCTCTAAAGGAGGAACTTTTTGCGTCCCCCCCTCGAATCGAAGCGGGACCCGGGACTTTTATATGAAAATCGGGACATGTCCCGCCAAATCGGGACATCTGGCAACCCTGAGGTGGTCAGATTTCGATCCCCAGATTGATCGTAATGAATTCTGTGGTGAGACTTTGCGTAGTAGACGAGTTTTCTCAAAGTACTCTCCTTTTCTCTCTCATGTCACCAACACTGATGTATGATGTATGAAATTAAAGGTTGAGAAGTGTTGGTGGAATAATAAAATAAGTAAATAGGAGTACCTCAGAAAAATCCTCTGCAATGTCTGTTTTGTTCACTATAAATTCTATTAGGATCAGGTCCGGGGTCGAATCCACATCGCCTGGATGAAATACAAGCGTCCTAGCGCTGAGCCATAGGCGCGGTCCCATTGTGCAAATTGAATAAATATACGCATAAATAGTGTAGCCGGAAGAGGCTGACAACCGTTCATTTGTGGTCATGGCACAAGGCCAGCGCTGAGACAACACGGGAAAGAATTTCAGTTCTCATGCGGGATAAATTTATCTCTATTTTCCCTTGCTGAGATTGAAGATGGAAGCTCGGATTCACTAGCTGTAGCCACCTTACGTACTGGGAAGGACTTTGTGAGATTCACTTTCGAAACCTTTGTTAATGTTTAATTCTTATTCCATGGTAAATAAATGATTAAATCATGAGAATGCTTGTTCATGAACTGGAGTCAAGGCAATTAGGGCCTACTGGGGGGGGGGAGAGCGTTCAATTTTGTCAATTGCCAACTTCTCGATCTTGCCGAGATTCTGTTACGGTTTCACATGTTTTCATGTCATGGTAGCAACAATCACAATAAAGATAAAAACATTGCAGTGCAAGGCCATCTGCTTCATTCTTGGCCTTATTTGAATATATATCTTATTTTGCAATGCTATGACTAGCTCATGTGGAATTTTACGAAGGTTAAGGATATAATTGGAATCCACACATTTCTGAACGGAAAAGATGATTTATGAAATTGATTGATTGTTTATCAATTTAGTAATTTCTTTTTTCCATTCCTCTCATCAATTAAATCGTATTTACAAAACTGCATTAATTCACTTTTGTCGTAGTTCTGAATTCTAACGGGACTGGAGCTGCTGTCGCAATAATTACAATTGTTGTTATGAAGTCGAAGTACAAGTTGCAGGGCCTATTTAGGGGGTGGCAAACTGGGCAGGTTTTAGGGGGCGGAACATTTTTGGAAACTCGTACAAAGACTTGGGAGAAATGGAACGTATGAAAACCGTTGTATGCCAATGAAAGAGCAAGGAGTAATCCTCGTGACTTAAATTAATGCTCTGGATCCTGAAGAAAACTTTTTGAAGTTGATATACATTTAAGGGTGTTAGAATGACAATAAAGAACCGATAAGTAATGTTTTCAGAATAAATTGTGTTTGAACAGTAGACAACTACACCGTAATAAAACCAGAGTTGTAATCGATATATAGACAAACAGGGTGCGAATTAATGAGGGGAATAGGGGGATTACCCCCTGTTGGGAAGTTATCACCTTCTCATAAATTCATATTAACATCCCTGCTATGGATAACTTCTATTCCCCCCTCACAAAATATACTTGTTTTAACATAAGTACACTTTATAAAGTAAGTATAAAGTAAGCAAATATGATAATATTAATGTGTTATCATCACCGGCAAGCTGACAACAATCAATAACTTAGGAATTACACATTTTATCTTAAGCCTGCTCTTGGATATAATTATTATTATAATCAAGATGCAAGACAAGCAATTCAGTGCGACCAAGCGTTGAGCCGTATCGAATGAAGTTAATAATATTTTATGCATGGTATTCTCTATCTAGGATTTTATCCCCTCCTCATCAGATTTTAATTCGCACCCTGTAGACAAGAAAAGCAGAGTACAACAGTTTATACATGAAAGTACATTTAACACAGTTTTGTGAAAAGTGATTTACTTCACTATCATTCCGACCTAATTTATGTAACCATTTATAGTCTACATCTTGATTACACACTTTTAATACTTTATATCACTTAGGAATATGGTTATAATAACCACTTTCATGTGTTAAAATAAAAACTAACCAAAAATAATCAAATGACACAATATCTCCACATACGCAAAACACATCACAAACACAAACCACAGCTACAGCAACATAGAAACAGACATTAAAATACTATATATCCTACCTAAAAACCAGAAATTAAACACATTAGAACAGTACGAAATATAGAGGCACACAAAAACACATCCTCAATACACAGATAAATTTCAGAAGACACACCCTATTTGACTCCATACTACGATACACAAACGCATCCCCCAGCAACAAAACAACTGAAGAAACCAGAAGAAACAAGGACCTCACTAGTTCTGATGAAGGCTGACACAAAGCAGAAACTAGTCAACTAGGTAATTTACAACTTAGTTTTCATTTGAACACATGAAAGTGGTTGTTATGACTATATTACTAAATAATTATTTATGTTTATAATTTCAGTTATGTCAAAAATTGTGTTATATTTAGTCCTATAATTCCATAAGTAGTTACAGATTGAAATAATGTTAAGTATATTGTGCGTAATAAACTTATTGACAAGTAATTTCTCAATAAAACAAAATAATATCTTATTTTACGTAATTTACGTAAAGGACCGAATAGGTTTTCTTATGATGAGAAATATATGTCCTGTGCTTTCATGTTGAGAGATAGTATCTTTCTACTGATTCTCTTTGCTAATGTTGTTTTCTCCGTGAAGAACATCTGAAGTTCATTCTTATAGTAATATAGTTGACAGCAAAACAGACCTTTCTCGGCTTGTTTGGATTTTGATACCTATCTAAGTTACTTCTCTTGTAGTTTACCTTTGAAATACCGAGGGAGGTAATTCACAAGGTAAGAATTGGTTAAAAATACAAGAAGCAAGAATAATAACATTTAATCTTCGGTTTTATTTAGCGTTTTCAAAATGCACGAGTGTCCAGATTACGAGGGATATAATACTGCGGCGGGACTCTTTCAACATTCGAGAGGTATTCATGCCAGTCAGGGCGACTTAAATGGCGTGCCGTTGCTGTTCGGAAACGGCTTTTTTCATCTAGTGACCCTTATGGACCTGGTCATTTTGCTACTAATACCGAAGAGTCCAGATTGCTGAACAGAGAGAAAGGGGCGATGATAATTTTTCTCGAAAGCAGCAAATATATTTCTGGCCTTAGGCCGTGCTTGCACGGCATCGCGTAGGTGAGACGCAGTAACAGTCTCGCCCTCATCTCTTGACAGGAAGTCATATCGCAGAAAAGAAAATCATCCTAACAAATTGTGGTACCCCTTTGTGTGACTGTTGCTAAGCAACTCTCAATTATTCCATAGCCGACCTCTAGTTACATCTGAAGGCATCGAAATGCATGTCAGAAAACATTATTATTGCTCGTTATTGGCTTCCGGTTATCGTCGAGACGGAGAACAGCGATTTCTTTCTGCAGAACTTTAGTTACAAAATACATTAAAACGCATATACTTTTTATTATTCTTTTCATCCAAATATCATATCACCCTATGAAAAATTCTTCGACTCACCTCACAATTCGCAATTCTTTCGACTCTACATAACCGCGCATTTGATACAATGGATTTATGAAAGGCTTTATAATACACATTCCCAAATTTTTTAAAGGAGCGACCAGCGAATAGGAATTATACATCATGGACACTGAGCGAGATACGTATTTGTTTGCGTCCCCCACTACAGTACTACTTCGAAAAATAAAAATCTTTGTAAAATCGAAAACTATAACTTTAGTCAAAATTCGTGAATACACCCAAAGAACGACTAAAAGTAAAATTATGTGCTACATTTACACAAATTATTATGTAAACACCATTTCTATTACTTCAAACTATTACCACAGTCTAGTGTATCCAGTCACGAAGCTTGGGTTGTGAGGGTGCTAGGAACAATAGTACTATTTCGCATTGTCTGTAATAAGGCGATATTAGCGATCCTAGTGGTTAGCAACTATCTGTGGATGCATATTTATTACGTATTGAGCTTCGTGACTGTATATACCAGACTGTGCTATTATTATTGCTCTTCCCGGCATAGTATAGTTGAATTGTTTCCAGAAGACTCGAATGTAATCTAGTTGAGAATAGCATGCTCTCCCGAATCGTCTAGAAAGTCCAGAAAACATAGATAAAGAAATTGGGATACAGGATAACAGATAACGAAAACATAATTTTCGATTTGTATTGAACTATTACTATCAATACTATCAATTACCATCAATACAAATCGAAAATTATGATTTCGTTTTCTGTTATCCAGTACCCCAATTTGTTTATCTATGTTTTCTGGAATTTCCAGACTGATCGGAGCGCACGCTATTCGCAACTATATGACATTCGAGTCTTGTGTAAAAAATTTAACTATATATAAGCTGAGAAGCGCAATGACACATCATTTCCAGTCTGTGCACTATATTTTAAAATTATAACACTGTGTATATCGAACATAAATACAGATTTGAGAAACTGCTTTCTGAAAAACAGGCATATTTAACGTATTAATTACTTTTTACTGTATAACTGCTGAAACATATTATAATTTTGTGTTAAACGCTGTTTATGTTTTTAAATATAAAATAAATTTATTTTATGGCATTTTTGTTGTATTTTGTTAATCATCTCGCGATCCTCCTCAACCCTTTACATGACTCTCCAGAGGGTCGCGACCCGGGAGGTCGTGGCTCAGACATTGGGAACCACTTTTCTAATACAATGCCTCTACGGGAATGCTGTGACTTTACATAATGATGTTTAAAATGTTTCTACAGTACCGGTACATTAATTGCCCATATTTTGAATATGTGATTGATTTATATTATTTATACTGAATGAGAAATTTCAATGGTACTGTCTCAATACACAAATCAAAATGATTCGACAAAACTGAATTTCATAATACGTCTTGTTCTACTAGTCTAACACGTTTTTAGTACGAAAATTCCAATTTCCATTAATAAAATCCAATAATACAATATAAATACTTTGTGAGGATTATGGTGGAATGAATTATGGGACAATGTAACATTATAAAATACTTGCATGACATAGGACTCTATGATGGAAATTTTTGTGTAGCCTATATTTCTACCGGCAAAAGAGACTGCATGGCATGTTTATTATAACTTGGTAGTAAATAAAATAATGTGAGTTATTTGGTAACATCCATATATTAGTACATTATGCAACGAACCTATAATGGTAGTAATTAAGACGCAAGTATGATTGTTTATGAAACGAGCGCAAGCGAGTTTCATAATTTTCATACGAGCGTCTTAATTACCATTATAGGCAAGTTTCATACGACTTTTTATGCTCGACCATATTTCTAACTTGAAAATATTCAAAATTATGGTTATGTGCGAACTGACCTGAATTGTGAGATGTGCGCAGACGCGAAAGTATTGATTTTTTCCGAGGCCGAATTTCATTGACCTTGGCACAGAATAAGATGAACATTACTCTGGTATAACCTGAAAATTGATTTAGAATTGAAAAACGAGATGACAAATTGAATTTATTTGAATATTATTTACAATTAACTCTAATTATTATAGTAACAGAACATAACCTTCTGCGACAGTATTGGATTTCCAGCCTCCGTGACTTTTCGCTAATTCTCTTTTGATTGCATATCCGAGAATAATCGATACTTGCGGTTTTATAACGGTACAAAGCTGACTTGTCATTGGCTGAACACCTGTAAGCTGACTTGTCATTGGCTGAACACCTGTACTTTAATGAGTAGGTGTACTTTAATGACATGCATTAAAGGACTGCTACCAGGTGTATAATTACTACATTTCGGCATGGTCGAGCATAAAATATCATTCAGAAGTCGCTTGAAACTTCAAGAAGTTATTCTATAAATATTATAATATAATGTATAAAAAACAAAACTGTCACTGTATTGGGCAAAAAATTAGATTTGACTTTCACAAAATATTGCGACTATTTTTGCTGTTCTGTTGTTCAACAATCACCATTCTTTCTGTATTAGGAGAAAACATAATTTCCGAATAGTGTCCTCCACGGTCCATTACACTATTGTTGTTTAGTCAACTGTCCAAAGACGGTCTGAACCTCACAAGTGATAGATACCAAAAGGCACCACTTATGAGGCAACTAGGCTAGGAGATAATGGGGTAGGGTGGCCAGTTCCTTTCCTCCTCCATTTGCATACACCGCCGAATAGCTACATCCATTACACTATGCAGAATTAAAATTAACTTCACAGATAAGATTCTTGTAAAGAGGAGAGTCAGGGAAAATGGCGCTCTCGAATCACATGTCTTTAAATCTCATAGTCTCTAGTGGCTAAACCTAAATCTGGCACTGACTATACAGCGTTACCCATTAACTAATTATGTTTAAAATTAAGCCTTCTTCTGGCTGTACTTGTACGTCAGATTGAATAATGCTATTCTTTTATACTATTGGATTTGATAATAATTTGTCCTTGCTTTGATTACAAGGTATAATAAATTGGAGTTCAGTATTGTACAGTATGCCTAGATGTACAAAGTTTGGTAGAAATTAGTCCACTCATGTACACTCTGATTCACATATATAAACATAAACACACACGAAAAAGTATTTTTAACGTTTCTGATTACTTCGAATGCAGCATGAAACCACATTACATGGGAATTCATCACAGAAAGAAATTTCAAATGTAAACAGATTCCAAATCTTCTTCAATTCTGATGTTGCTGTGTTAAGAACTCTATAATAAATACGATAACAATAATTATTATTCTGTTTTGATCTCAAAGTCGCGAATTAGTAAACAAGATAGAGTAGGTCATCTATCTTCCGGGTGACCTTTGCGTCATCTTAATGGGCGTATTATGTGCCTACAAAACTGTCCAACCCCCAAAAAGAGTCCCGGTATCTTTCAACAGTACGACACAATTTTATTTGTCCAGTGATCCGCATCTGGCTACAGACCGCTTCTCGGAAAAATAACAGGGAATAGATCGTTGGAATATCTTTTGTTATTTATGGTGAAAATATCACACATTTTTCCGTAGTGTAAGTGTTCAATTTTCTGGTTTCTAGAGTTAATAAGAAAGAAAGACTGCTTTTGATAGGCCTACAATATAATTAAGTAAATTCGAATTTTATAATTTTTTCACGTGACACTAGTCTATAAAACAGAATAATTGTTTTATTGCTCCTAACATTATGAAATTGAATGCATGATTTAGATAATTGCAAAAATATTACATTACCATTATTTCTTGCTATATCGTAAAATAGTAGAAACTCATGACTGTAGTTGCCCTTAATTTAGGGTTCCCACAAGAGACAACAAATTATAATCAATATTATAAAAATATGGCCGCCATGGTGATCTAGTGGCTAGAACGTTGGACTTATAATCCTCTGGACCCGCCTTCGATCCCCGATGTACCTCCGATTTATAATTTATGTTTGACAAAGCAACACAGGGGTTTTCTCCGGGAGCTCCGGTTTTCCTATGGCATCCCAGAAATTCTCCATCATGGTCTCATCTCATCGCGGATATAGCATAGACCAGCCTCCTGTGGCGCACCCTGGGCAGCGACTCTATCGGTAAATTGGTCTATACACAACTGGCTTCATATGCCTGAATGACGAACAGTCAAATACCCGCCATTAATAAAGAAAAAATGTTATCAAAATATTAATATAATTTAAAAATTGAAAAAAATTCTATATTTATTATTTTTCTCGTGACCCATCTTCTCGGACTTGCAACTACACCCTAGAGTAAGTTTTTTTTTTAATTTAAATTTTAAAAATTTAATTACATATAATTATATTACCATTTATAGAATATTTCTTGAACTATTATTGAAAACACGTGCTTAAATTAAATCATTTAATATGAACAGACATAACATGACGAATTTTCGTTCTCTTGATTACACACAAAATTATTATTATTATTTTTTTTTGTGTGTGCATTGACAGAGCCCTTAACTTTCCGTTATTCATCCCGACTCAACGAGCGTAGCTCATAGATGTCACTGGTACAGAAGCTTATACCACATAGTTCGTCAGAGACTATTCAGAAAACATCACAGGAGATAGGTGTAGTCTACAGTAGTGGCAAAAAAGCCGGACCGACCCTTGTAGCTAATTTCAGAGGCTTGTTCACTCCAGAGCACGATAGACTGGTAACTAAGACTTTCTTGGTTCGAATCCTGCCTGGGAAGGAAACTTTTTTTTGTTCCTTATTCAAATTTATTCCCAATACTTTTCGATTGCAGCGATATTTTACTACCGGTACTTAATTAATTTATTATTCCCAGAACATGAATTTTACCAGGTTATTTTCTAATGGCTTTCGAAATGAGCTACGTCAGCAGTCGAAACTACAACAATTTCAATAGATTACTCGCTGTCTTGTGAATGCGGGCGTGGCATGCACAGTGGCTCATTTCGGGGACTTTGATTATTCCGTCGGTCCGTTTTTTTTGCCACTACTGTACATTACACTTGTAATGATGACGATTATGGTGATGATGATAATGATGGTGGAGAATTGAAATGTCACAGGGAAACCGGAGTACTTTGGGTATTCGCAACGAAAAGTATAAACTGCATTTCCAGAGAATAAGACTTCTGAATTCAACATTCACGACAGTATCTATTCTACTTCTCTTTCTTATTTTGTTTTCCTAATATAATCAACTATACCACCGCCGCCGCCGCCACCACCACCACCACCACCACCACCACCACCACCACCACCACTACTACCACTTATCATCATCTGTAATAGGGACCGCATTTTTTGGCGAAATAAAATGGGCGATTTCGGAGTTGAACGTGCCATATTTTCGGTGGGTATTTTGTGAATAAAGTTATCAATTTAATGTGCTAGAACTATGTTATGTTTAATATAAAAGTTTTTGTTATTTTTTCTTTTTTCTCACACATATCATACATCAAAATCACCAAAATATAAACTAAGCATGGTTTCCATATTGTCCGCACGGCTATTCGTGCGACAGTCAGTGAGAATTTTCGTGTACGCAGAAAAGCTCCCCACTCTGCCTGCAAATCGTTGACACCAAATTCACTTTGGTCCTTTACTAGTCCCCCCAAAACCTCTTCGCATCAAAATATAGCCTCCGGTGCATAACATACAGAAATCGATCTCTTTTTCGAGAGCCATGGATGTAGTAAAATTAAGTGTACACAATATCCATATAGAGAAAATACAAAAAATGTTGGCGTTACCAAGCGATTGTTAAGTTAACTGAAACAGAAGTCACAACATGTTATTTAACAGTACTCAATAAAATTGAGGTACGGGTAGTTTTTGCGATAGAAAGGGCTATGGTTATTGATGTATTTTGCACAGCTATCCAAATTTCGCGTTATTTCGCGAGTTTTTTTTTGTTGCGTAAATGTAATATTTGAGGTATCTATAAAGGTAAGTGTAAGAAATAGAGTAATTGTGGAAAATTCTGCGCGTATCGTTATTATCAAAATATACGATCCCTAATCATTAAGCCGGACTTACGTGAGGGCGGCAATGAACCTCCGGGTTCCTTAAAAGCCATAAGTATGTAAATCATTAAGCAATGCGACTAATGCATTCAGATCCGTTAACATTTCAGGAAAATTGAAGATTACCTAACCATCTTGTTTTGAGTCGTTCAACGTTCCTCGATAGCCTAATCGTTTTCCTTCTGCTAATAGAATTCTTAATTTCACTGCAATTGTATGTCGAAATGAATTTGGGATACTTGCGTTCCGAATTAATTTTCAACTTAACCTTCTCAGTCTTGAGAGTATAGTATACTATACCTTTTTCATGCATGATTATGATATAAGATGTATGTGGAGAGACCCGAAGTATAGTATAATATACCTGCATTTGTGCCCTGACTGTAACGTACAGAATTTTTTCATCATTTTTCCTCATGTCAGTGATTTTTTTTAAGTGTACAATTATATTGAACTTGAAAAATAAAACAACAAATGTCTCAGGACTCAGGAGGTTAAATTTCATAGTCGAACAGACTCGAACCCAAGACGTGATCGTGATCTGATCACGTGCCAATCACTCGTTTTTACGACGACGTGCGCGTGAGAAATAAATCAACTGCATGTTTGATCCGTCTGCCATTCTGCACTATTGGACTTTTTGCAACAACGACTTTTTTCACCAAGGAAAGGAAAACATGAAGACGCGAATTATAATACTAATTAATAACAACAGTAATAATAATAGTAATGAAAATTATAGTAATAATAATAATATTATTATTATTATTATTATTATTATTATTATTATTGTTGTTGTTGTTGTTGTAACGGGACATGTAGAACATGAAAAGTGACATAATTCATCAAATCCCTATTATTGCGTAAGACTTTCACGCTATTCGTGATTGTTATCGTGAGCATGTTTGGGATTGTAAGGATGTTTAGAATTTCAAATAAAATGTTGATATTTTCTTTTAATTTCTGTTTTTATTCTTCCCGAATTTATATTGAACATTGCAGAGTCTTCTCGTTAATCGCTTCATAATAATATTACTTTTTCATTCCATGAGGTCTAATCTCGAGACAACAATCTATACTAGTGGTACTCACTACAAATTAGAGGAGAGCCAAATGTGAGAAATAGTAAATTGCTGAGAGCCGCAATGCATTTCACCGCAGTGAAAGTACAGATATGTCTACGCCACGCTTCGCAAGTAGGCCTATTTGTTGTTCTGGGCAGGTTTTCCCTAGTACAAATGTAACAATTCCATGTAGGCCTATTTGGAGGGAACATGGGCTGCTGCTTACCTCTGCCACGTCTATGACCCATGACATAATAATTATCCTGAAAGTGATGGAAGACTTTTTTTTTTTTTTTTAGAATATCGAAGGCGTGAACTACATCATTCTCTGGTACAAAGACCAATGAAACCTAGGAATGAAACTGGCTTCTTAGTTCGGTGTTTTCTTCTTCAAGAAATTCTTTTGATAGTCCCTCTGAATACATATGCTTTTGTATAGTTATCATCAAGGGAAGCGACACGAAGGGAGGGAAAATTGTGGTGACGAACAGTAGCGGCCGGTGATCGAAATCCTCGGTGAGGCCAGATGCAATTAGTTTAAGTGCCTCCGATAGGAAATGTTTATTTATGATATTAATTATTATTGTTATTACTATATTAATATCATTATTACTGTAATTATTATTATTATTATTATTATTATTATTATTATTATTATTATTATTATTATTAGTCTATTATTATTACTATTAATGAAAAATAATAATTTCACTCACCAAATAAGCTGTTATGCTGTGAGTTTCAGTGATTGTTTCAGTGTGATGAAGCAACCCATATTATGTGTTGAAAATCCCCTTTCTTTCTTTTCTTTTTATTTTTTTCCCTTGACAGCAACAAACAAGGCCAACAGAGAAGTTTATTTTGCACCACATTACCACTTAACCATTTATGTTGCCCATACCAGGATGCAATAGAAACTCGCATTTTAAGATTATCTGTCAGAAAAATTGTCAGCGACGTCGTAGGTATCTCGATAGACTCTCCCTTTATTTAAAACTTCCTTTCTTTCAATATTATTTCTTCTCGAAAAAGGACACTCTAACAATGAATTAACTACACCAGCATTATTTCTCGCATTTGTTTCTGTTTATATTTTCCCGAAATACATAACAACATTGGCCCAGATTCACTACTGTACTATGAAATACAATAGTACAACACCCTCGCTTACGTCATAAACTAAGACATAAGGGGAGTGAATAGTGTGGGTCTCTGCCTGCCAAAGAGCTGGAATTTATGTTTTTATGGCCTATTTAGGAAGACAAGTCACCATTGCTATTCCCACCCCACTCTACCCCTGAGGCCGGCCCATGGATGGGAGAAGTGAAACCTGACCAGGCCACGAGGCCAGACGAATTGTGCCTCAGCTACAACGTTTTAAGCTCAAGCTCAAAGCCCGCGAAAATACAGGAAATTCAGAAGCCAGACCCGGCACGAGCGATCCTGGCCTCAGGAACAAATTTTACTGCAAAACAGATCTATAGAGATCACAAGCCAGACCCGGCACGAGCGATTCTGGCCTCAGGAATCAATTTTACTACAAAACAGATCTACAGAGAACACAAGCCATACCCGGCACGAGCGATCCTGGCCTCAGGAGCAAATTTTACTGCAAAACAGGTCTATATACATCACAGAGTTTTCAAATGCTTCTACAGCCATATATGCTTAATTCAAATAACTAATACATTATATAAAAACACAAAATTTGATTTCAGTTAAGCCAAGTGATTGAGGCCCGGCCTCACTTGCCTCAGTCAATCAGCCGCCACTGGTGACGAATAATGATGAGGAAATTAAATTAGTGACAAAGTATGGTGGTGACAAAAGTGATATGATGACAATATGGTGGTGACAAAATGTTGCAGTGGCAAAATGTAATATATGACGAAATCACCGGGTGACGAAAAATCTGTGATGAAAATTCGGGATCCCCAGGAATTGCCATTTAGTCTGTTGTCTTATGGCTCATTGATGGTTTAATTTCCACTTGAAAACATTATTGGAGTCAGAATAATTTCAAGGGAGAAATTGTTCCGGGGCCGGGTATCGATCCCGGGACCCTTCGCTTAGCGCACGAATGCTCTACCGACTGAACTACCCCAGGAACTATACAAGACACCGTCACAATTTTTCCTTTATATCCACACAACTCAAATGGGCTGACAAGACACCAGACCCAACTTTGAGTGCACACAAATTCTGTGTGACTTTAATTGTGGCTTTCTGTTAACGTACCTCCAGTAACGTGTATAGTTCCTGGGATAGCTCAGTCGGTAGAGCATTCGTGCGCTAAGCGAAGGGTCCTGGGATCGATACCCGGCCCCGGAACAATTTTTCCCTTGAAATTATTCAAACCTGCTTTACAGGGAGCTATTATCTGAAAACCAGCTTTGTAGTCTATTATTGGAGTCAGTTACTCTCACATTTCAGAACTAGTAATTCCATCCTCCTCAGAGACTTACCGTATATGTCTGTAGCGTTAGAGTAGCAAGCTTAACAGACTAACAGAGGAGTCGACGTTCAGAGAGGTGTCATTCTGAGGGTGAAACTTTTTAACGTTTTTAACTATAGAAAGTTTTAAGTAAATAGTTCTGAAATATTGCAGAAATTATGAGTTCCTATTTTATCAACACTGTGGCTCTAGCCATCAGGCTACATCTGAAATTTGGGTTTGATATTGAGAGGCGTTCATGACATCATCAAAAGATAGATTCAATATGTTAGCACATATTAATTAGATGACACAAGATTAATGTCGATAAATCAACTGGGTAATGAGTGACATTACTATTTATTATGAGGGCGATCAAATGGCAATGCAGTCATGGCCACCTCAAACCTTCCATGTGCTGCTGTCACATCTGTTCTTACGGAACATGAAAATTCGGGACGTCTGGAAGGCGGTAGGCTGGATATGGACTCTGAACGGACGGACCATGTGATGGCGGCGTGGCTGCCAACAAACAAGATAGCGCTGCGTGACTGGACGGATGCTAGTGAAGAGCGAGAAAGAAGAGCGGGAAACGAAAACTGCTAGAGGAAAGTGACAAATAGGGAGCGGATTTTTATGTGCTAAACATTTTAAATATGTGCTAAAAAGTACGAAAATATTTGCTAAAAAAATATGTTTTAAATTACGACAAAAATACCTACTTAGCTTGAAAAAAAAATGTTACTAGGTACTAACCAACCACACTTCAGTGCTAGTAGTTGGCCGAGAATTGCAGTGAACAACAAAGGTCATCTCCAAATTCTCCATCACAAATGCTTGCCGATTTCTCTGAATAACGACTTATACTGTGAAAACGATATTTTCACATCACAGGACGACAGATATGCATATTTAAAGAGAGGAATGTCACAGACACATACACCGTCAATTTCACCTACAGGCACATCCTCCAATACTTGAGCAACTTTACACATTTTTTTATATCCACTGTTTTGCTGTGAATGCACACGTGAAGCAGCGGCAATATGATTGTTTCCAGACAAATGTTGGGTTACCTGAGAGCTCTGATCTGCACTTATTGATTTACCACATGGTTGGCAAAATATCACTTTTCCGTCGGTAGTAAAAATGTTTTTAAATTCATCTACATATTGCTGTAGACGCGATCTTAAACTCGATTTGATTTTAGGCATCTTAAGAGGCTAATATACACACGTCTTAACGTAAAAAAATGTTTCTAGCTACTGACTGACAATGTCGGAGAAAAGCTTCCTATAGTGACGCCACTACTTCTACATTACGCAGCTTATGCTTATGGTCCGATAACGGGGAATCACAACAAGATGTATTTCTTCACTTCATAGTCATGAACGAGAGGCGAGAGATTTGTTTAAATTAAATAATGTTTATACCCGAGCTCTTATCCGTTGTGTTTCACAAACAAAGCGGGAATGAAATCATCTTCAGCAACAATAAACATTCCTAATTATGTGTTGCAAAATCTCTCCTCCTTGTCCATGTTAATTTATTCTCTAATAATAACACTGATATGCTGCCTACAGTTCTCAGAACTTGTGGTGATACTATTACAAAATGGATCACGGATACACCACACAGCCCATAGAGACACCAAGCAACCAAGAATTCTTAAACAGATAACGTACTTCTGAGTGATATAATTGATTTAGTTTTAAAATATTTAAAAGTTCTTGTAAAAATTATTTAAGTAAAAAAACTCCAAGATTTATGTGTTTATAATAGATTTCCTGAAAATATGTATTTACATAATTTTTTTTGTGAAAATATGTGTTTTTATGTGAAATAAAATTCGGGTTGTAAACTTGAAACTTGACATTCGGAATTTTTAACTTTATTATTTATGTTTTATCACACGCAAGAAAAATATTTAATTACATAGGAATCCGCTCCTTAGTGATAAAGAGGCAGGCTAGTGGAAGTAAAATGTGAAGTTAGAATAAATAAATAAATAAATAAATAAATAATGAAACAAGAAATGAAAGAATGAACTAAAGAAAGAAGATGGGAGAAGAAGAACTAAAGAAAAAACTATAAAAGGAAAAAGAAGGAGAAGAAGACTGCTAAGAAAAAAGTTAAACATAAGAAAGAGTAAAAGAAGAAAAGGAAGGGGTAAATTGGGAAAAGAAAGAAGTTAAAATAGAAAGTAAAAACAAAAGAAGAAAAATAAAGCAAAATATAAAGAAGAAGGAAATAAATGGAGGGGCCAATATAGTCTACTAGAATAAATGCAATTAAGTCAATTGGCTCAGCTTTCTAAATTGAGCCCACTACTTATCCTGTCTATGATTTTCTTGTGGTTTCCCTTCTAAAGCGTTAAGACAAACGTTGGGACGAGCCCTAAAGGAAATAGGCAACGGACCTATTTACCTTCCCCGTCCTCGTAGCTATTTCGGATTTCTGTATTCTGTCATTCACTTATCTTCAGCTGGCAATGGAGACTTGACTTTGAGAGCGCTTCTTTTTCCTGCCCTCGACGTCCGCTCTGTTTCTGGCTGTGCTGAAACGCAGCGGTAGTCATGTATAGCTGCTATTGAGGATATTATGCTTGACTGGTTTCCGTTCTTTTAACATTTGCAAAGTTACGCTAGTTTTTGACTTTTTCCCACTGCAAAATGTTATTAAATCTCTTAAGTGGGGATGGTGTTATAAAAATGATGGAAGTCTCTAGGGGCTCATATGAATGTTAAGGTATGTCCCCATAACCCTTACAATGACGCGAAATCATTTACTTTTTAGTTCATTTTATCAGCTGCACCGTTAGTCGAACGGTTAGAGCGTTGGTTTTCCACGCTGGTATCCCGGGTTCGAGTCCCGGCGGGTTCAACTAGAATTTGTGGTGGATAAAGACTGTGCTTGGCGGTAGGTTTTCGCTACCGACATTACACTATTGCTCCGTTAATCATCACCGGTGCTATGTTGTTCGTCTCCCATGGTGCACAAAGGGCAACACCTACTGTCGCTAAAAGAACTACAGATTTGGCTCGTCGCCCACGTGAGTAATGTAAGTTATATTTTCTCTCATTTTGACTCTTTGATTGGATGATTTAGTGCTTCATGGAGGAATTAGGCCCAAGTGAGAACAACTAAAAGAAACAAGGAAAAAAGAAAACGTAAATGAAGAGAAAATGGGAGGGAAAAGGTGGGAGAAAAATTGAAAAAAAGGAATAAAATGAAAAGAGAATAGGGAAAAAAGAAACAAATATAAATAGGAAAGAAGAGAGGCAGGGGAAGGGTTGGTATTTACGTTACCTTTGTTAGTACATCGTTACTTGTAAGTTTGTAATAAGAAAAAAAAAAAAAAGAAAGAAAAATAAATTAGATGAAATGAATCGCAAGCCATTTCGATTTTTTAATGCATGATCCGCTGAGTTTCGTAGGTGCTGTTGTCCAGGCCACCCTCAAACCAAAATTATCGAGCATGAAATCAAGGCAGCGGCGTTCTAGCTTCTGGATATGTCTGTGTTGAAATAGGCGGCGAGCATGATGTGCATGTTGTGGGAATACAAGGGAAACAGAAGGAATACATTGACAACAAGGAGACGACAGGAAAAACAAGGGGATGACAATGAGAACAAGGGGAATACAAGGAGACCTAGGAGAAGATAAGAAGAAAAAGGAGAATACAAGGAGAACTGGGAACACAATGAGAACTAGGAGACGATAAGGAGAACAAGGGTAATAGAAAGTGAACAAAGGGAATACAAGGAGAAGAAGTGGAATACAAGCAGTAGTGGCGAGAGGGGCTTGCATTTTTATGTGACGGTCAATTTCTAAGTTACTCCTCCAAATATATTGAGGAAAAAGACGTGCTGCTATGCATTCGGTTGCGTTACAGTCCAAATTCAACATCGGAATTACGATACGAACTTCCTAGCTGTCATTACAATAGAAATGAAAAATTTTCTTGAAAACAATTATGGGTTTAATATTATGTGCCACATACGAGATACACTATTAGATTCACAAAGTAGTTGTTCATCTGATGATAATAAGAAATACTGTATCATATTTCAGATTTGCTCCAGTAACGTCTTGTGACATAGAAGGAATATTTTCAGAGTATAATAATTTTGTTTTTCTTTTTTCTGAACATAAAAGGAGAATTTCTTTTGATAAAATGAAAATGTTCACTGTTATTTGTTAGAATGAGGTTAGAATCATAATTGTATATTTTATATGTTATTTTTATATTTATGGGTAAATTATTTTAAATTGGGAGTTACGAAGTTTATAATTAAAAATTGTTATTTCTTTATATTATTGGTTTATTATTTTCTTGTTCCAAAGCTGTGGACGATTGGAATACATGTTTGGTTACCACCCGGCTGTACATGTTTGTCATTCTGGTTCATTGACATTGAGGGATGCGCTATTACTTTTCATTCGGTAGAGATATAGTTCAAGCTCATACAACTTAACAGTTTTGGTACCAACTTCCTAGCTCTGCTCATCATTCCATAGCATTCCCCGAACGCCGGCTGGCGACGCACGGAGGGGGCTGACCTGGAAGCGAATGGGGTTGTAGTAGTAGTAGTAGTAGTAGTAGTAGTAGTAGTAGTAGGTTTATTTTGCCTGGCAGAGTTAAGGCCATGAGGCCTTCTCTTCCACTCAACCAGGTTTCAATAATATACATGAAATACAAAATTAGATTACAAAACAACACAAAAGAAGATACCTTAGAAATTACATAAAATATAGTATTACAATTACAATAGTCAAGATCAATTACAATAGTCAAGATCAGTTACATAATATAAAATTACAAATAGTCAAGATCGGTTACATAATATATAAAATAAAGTAGAAAATTACACAAAATCAAAATCAGTTACATAACATAAGGGGAATATACACACGCACACACACACACACACACACACACACACACACACACACACACACACACACACACACACACACACAATTTATAAGATCTAAAATGCTCGAGATAAATTCGACGATTAATTCACTTGAGATATATTATACAGTTAATAATATACTAATAGGAGAATACATGTGAGTTACAAGACATAAAATGTTGATCAGCAAAGTCGTACTAAATGGCATACAAATACAAATGATTAATATATCAAGATAATAAAAAAAAAAAGAAAAAAAAAAAAGAAAAAGAGAGAGGAGAAAAAAAATAACAACTTGGTCATTTAAGACTCGAAATCTGGGTACGCAGCGAACCTTAGTGTAGTCGGCCAGTGTGGGCTTAGGAATGCGCCTAGCTTGAGGATTAGTGCAATATATTGCAAAAAGATCTCAGTGCTGGATCATAGTGCCCCCTCCCGAAAATTCCATTCCATTCCCTGTATTAAACCCTGGTTCCTTTTGGTGAGAAGCCATCGTTTAATCGTTTAGCTTACAGTTATTGTCCGATCTCTGCGATAATGAGATCAATTTCTGTTCTCAAATTTCTTTCTAATCTTGTACACAACGCTGAACGTTGGCAGATCAACCCACGCAGCGCCTGCCACTTGCACAACTCTCAGCTGCAGCTACGCGGGTCGCGGGCTCTGCTCCGGGTGAGATAGCTTTGGAATGAGTTTTACGGTACAGATTTCCTCAGTCGAGCGACTGGTTACTAGTGTCGAGACTCTCGATGAAGTTCAGTGTGCTGAGCACGCTTAACTCGCGCATCAGAACACTATACGTTTAATTCTCATTAATTCATTGTCGCAAGGGAATTACTGCTATAATTAACTATTAATACCATTACTGCTATTAACAAGTCAATTTTTGGTTGTGAACATATTAGTTCAGATTCTTAATAAGATCTTGCAGGACCGGCACACCACCGCTGTCGAAGTCCGTAATAGACTTCAATTGGCCACGCACATCAACATAAGTGAAAGGACATTTAGAAGACGGCTTGACGAAGCAAATCTGAATTCTCAGAAGCCCGTAACTGGTCCTCTGCTGTCTGCAGAACAACGCAGAAATCGCCTTGCATTTGTAAGGAACCATCAATATTGGACACATAAGACTGGAGCCATGTACTCTTTACATACTGTGTAAGAAGACCTGATGGAAGGGAACGAGTATGGAGGAGACCACGAGAACGCTATCTTGACTGCATTATTTTCAAACGCACACCATTTGGAGGAGGCTCCATTATGGTTAGGGCGGGAATATCTACCAACGAGAAAACATAGCTTGTCCTAATCGAAAATGAATCTCTGACGGCAGTACATAATATTGTGAGGTTCTTCATTATCATGCGGTTTCGTTCTCGATATTTGCATGATAATGCCCGTCCTCACGCTGCTCGGTGTGTGCCGGTTTTTTGGATGAAGTTGGTATCGTGTCTCTTGGGTGGCCTTCATGCATCCCGGACTTAAATCCGATAGAGCACGTATGGGGTAATCTAGGACGACGTGATCGAGGCAGAGATCATCCTCCAGAAACAATGCAACAATTGAGGGAAGCTTTACGGTAGGAATGGCAAAACATTGGCCAAGAATACATTAGTACTGTGGTAAGAAGCATAACAAGCCGAATGGAAGCATTCATCAGAGCAAGAGGTGGAAACACCCACTACTAGGTTGTGTCGCTGATGCGGTTTACTCTTTGACTAACAAATTCATTTAATTTCTGAACACAAATTAATCAAAACCTTAATTTTATGATATTTTTATATTTTACGATATTTGTATCATAGAGTCATTTAATTTACCTCAAAAATCAATTTCGTTTCTTAAAAATTCATGAAATTTCCATAATTAAATGTTACCTGGAAATATTCAAGATGCTCTCTTTTTTATTTTTGCCGGTCAATGTATTTATATTTGGAAACAAACGTTTGAATTACAATGGACATGAAGAAAGATCAAAGAATATACATTGTTATGTAGACAAGGGTAGGAAAAATATTCTAGTTTTAAATGGCTCTAATGTAAAGTTGAAGTTTTGTTAATACTCCTTTCTGGCATGATGCCCTCGATATAAAATAAAATCCGAAAATATTCCTAAAGACATATTATTATGTGTAGTCTTGCATGTTTACATAAACTACACAATATTATTTCATTGCTATAAGTTATTCCTATTTTTTTTACTTAGGCCTATATTGTACTATCGTAACTTACACTATAAAAAATAATTCCCAAAGCGACAAGTACACTTATTAATGTGGAACGTTTAAGTGGGCACGTATTCGGGGAAAATGTCCGTTATCTTTTCTGTAATACCCTAAGTCAGCCGCGGCGAAAATGCGACTCACGAGCACACTGTGGCTCGCAGTGCTTTTCTCTCGCTTCCTACCTACAACCCCCACCCTCTTACTCACTGAAGTCAAACTCAGTTCTATTTGTATTTGTCTCGGACCTGCGAGTGGCGTATCGTCGCAATATCTCTCTCGAAACCATGTACCTCTATAAAAAACGGAAGTTTCAAGTAGGATGGGAGGATGAATTCTTTTGCTTACAATATGATGAAAATATTAAATGTATGATTTATTCACAAATGTTACTACGAAAACGGTTGTATAACATAAAACGGCATTATAAGTTACTACATGTTACTGATGAAACATTAAAAGGTTAAGTGTTATTATTATTATTATTATTATTATTATTATTATTATTATTATTATTTTATCATCATTATCATCTCTGTACGTCGATTCTTTTACAGCAGATGTACGAATAATGCGGTTAGATTTTCAATTTTAACTCACAGATTTACAATGTGACGTTAAATGAAAGCTAGATGTAAGGACTTGACAGATATTGAACTTTTCAAATCTTTGGAAAAAAATAAATATTTGAAGCTTCGTTCTTTCGCTTGTTCTGTTGAAGCCATGTTCGCTGTAACTTACGTTTGTAAAAAATTATTTTCAACAATGAAAATAGTAAAAATCAAATTTAGATCACGACTGACAGACAAATACCTTCGTGATCAACTACGATTGGCAGTAAGTGACATAATTCCTGATTTTGAAACTTTGTCGCAGAGACATTCTGAAGTCAGTTAATTTTAGGTTGTGATAATGTGTCCTATGTTTTCTTGTTCATTTCTTTCTTCGTTACACGTCCTAAACAACTTCCCCTTCGGTTGTCCGCCTCCCTCCATAGGTGCTATGCACGTTGCAGCTTACACAGTGGCTCGGCGCACCATGGCCTTTTCGCCACGGCTGCCTTAAGCCAGTGGTGCATATTCAAGCCCGTGCGGTCTTAAGTACGTAGCGGGTAGATTGCTCTGCGTGCGAGTTAAGTTAATTCCCCTACTAGAATGTACCGCTGTAAGAAGACTGTCCATGTATATAAGTTAAGTAGAGCAGCGTTGCATAGAACAAGGAGACCTACTGTTCTTCTTAATATGTGGAAAACATTGCATTATTAAGAAATGAAATATTCAGAGACGCTAAATGGAAATGATTCAACACAAATTAGAGCTCTTCTGTCGCCCCCATTCTGCAGATCCAGGAAATTTGTCTCTAGAGTTCCAGCTGGAATTAATTAATCTTTCACATGATGCACTGCTGAAAGGTATTATAATGACAAGGAATTCTTTAGCTTTTAAAATTCCTTAAACTATGGACTGTGACCGAGGATTCGTAAATTCGCAGCGAAAATTAGTATATTACAATTGAAGGGTTCAGAACCATAGTGGGCCAAGCGCCATTTATTAAAACCGGAGAAAGCAAGGGTTAAAGTTAAGTAAATATCATAGTTAATGAAGATTGACATATCAATTAGTTTCAATGTGCATACTTTATCTTACTTGCTATATGTTTCGTTAAATTATGGTAATCACTTAATTTTAACCTATATTTAATAAATGGCGCTTGGCCCACTATGGCTCTGAACCGTTCAATTTTCAGCAGCACACACTTACCGGTAGGTTTTCATGAACCTAACAAAGCCAAGATTAAAGACCAAGCTATTCGAACATGATAGCCATCCTATGCTTAGATTTGCTCCTTTAAATAACGTTTTGCGAGACGTAATACGGCTGGTGTGGGGCGGAAATCGAAGAAGAGATTCTGGCGAAATTCTATTTTAAAAGATTTATTTTCGTATAATAGTATTCCTTTTATGACGACAATGGTGTAATATTCCAGCAGTTTCGAAAGTTGTATTCGTGAACGCAGTTATTTTTAAGTTATTCAATCCGTATTGTAATGTATAGGGTACATTTTGTTAGTTATTCAAAATCGTACATATCTGTTGTGAAATAATTGTATTGAATTTATTAAAAACGTGTATAAAGAGTTTTGCATCTCGACTTCATAATGTTAATTTTGTTCACTCTTGTCTTTTGGTCGCTCTTATTTGTACAGCATATGCAACTGCTGCCAGGTAACACGCGAAAGAACCTAAACTTGTTCGCGGGTTGTTTCTCATACATCTCTGCCCTACGCGCATCTTTATTCCTTAGCCCAGGCCTGCACAAACAGCGCTCAACGAGCGCGCGCGCTCTTTCGGAGCGGGAGAGCGGTGTTTACCGCTCGCCGAAACGGAGAGGAAGATACGTCAGAATGACAGACTTGCTATAAGTAGAGGAGAGAGAAACGATCACTCAGTTATCTAGTGGAGTGCAGTGGGTAGGCCTATTCTCAGTAACTGTTTCACGTTGCTTACCTGCTGCTACAGTACAGTATGGAGGAATCTAAAAGACGGAACATGACATTTAATATTTAACGATTTACAGCTCGAACTTATTGATCTTCAATGTGACCTAAGGGCTAAAGATCGTTTGAGTAACACTACTAGCCTAGTTGAGTTTTACAAGACTAAACCTTAGCAATAATATCCACGACTACACAGGCTGGTTGTGAAAATGATCGCTATGTTTGGCTCAACATTTATATTTGTGAGCAACTGTTTTCTATAATCAACTTTAATAAAGGCAGACATCGAACATCTGTAACTGATGTTTCATTACGATCAGTAGGCTACTGTTCCTTTCAGCTGCCAACAGCATAGAACCTCGTTTTGATGTACTGATAAATAAAAATATAACAAAATGATATTGTACATTTAAGTAGCTATAGAATTTCTATTACTTCTGTAAAATAAATATTTCTTTATTAATTAATAATAATCCAAGATAGTTTTGCAAACACTGAACGGGAATTTATTTCATAAGCACTCGTAATAGTACTTTCTTTTGTGTACATTTTGTACGAGATCACCCCTTCTTCCAGTCCACCCTCATAACAGAGCGCAGCTAATATCTGCATTCCGCTCTTGAGCTGTGAGCCGGCTCGGAGAGCGCAAACCTTGTGCAGGCCTGCCTTAGCCGGAGCGTGCGTATGCAACCCGTCATATAAATTGATTCTTTGCTGCAGCAGGCTGATGCAACCCGCAGCATAGCATCAATGCTACAATAATATAATAAATCTTATTAATGAAACATGCATAATGATCTTAAAGGCCCATTCACAATGAAAATTAAACTTAACCGTAACATAAACACAGAAGTTTGTGCCCAGGCTACCAAATGGGATCATTCACAATGATTCACATAATCATTGACATAAACATTACCGTAAGACGTTAACATGAAAGTTTGCAAACTCCAAACTTTCAAGCTTATACTTACGTGATTTGCAAACAGAACACAATCGTGGAGCGCTGAAGTATACGACAGAATATGAGGAATTGGAGTCGTTATGTTTCCATGGTTACCAAGTATGTTTGCTGTTATGTTTATGTTCCCGTCGTGAATGCTGGTATGACTTCTTGATTTTACTGTAACGTTAAGTTAACGCTTACGTTATGTTTAATTTTCATTGTGAATGAGCCTTTAATATCTTTAATATACAGTACAAGATAACTTACAAATATCCAAACCATACAATCACTTACACGCTCCACTCAAATTACAGGCATTTTGCAGAGTGGGTCAGAAGTCACACAACACCTGTTCATTTTCCCTGCAAAACAAATCTTTGCATGAAAAATATGTCGGTAATACTCATATGACATTAGGCGAACGTATTTCGATGTGTGATCATGGCGGGAAACACCTGGCGAACTTGAGGGAAACCGTAAACACTGAAATTCCCAGCCATTCCAAGAATGCATTTCCAAAGCCTTCGTAATGTAGTCGCGCATTGTTGATCGGGGCACTTGCAAATCAGCAGCACGTTTTATTGTTCATTTCATAGGCACTGGCTCCACTGACTCAGCGATGACAGTAAAGATAGAAAACACATTATTGCCACGGCACGAAATGTGATTTCCTGTGCTGTCACGTTCTGCATTCAATGTGTGGTATTCGTTTTCTCCATTTATTTACGTTGCTTAGAATCACACTTTTCCCACGCCACGGACGCCACGTCCTCTCCTGTGTAGCACTCGTGCCATCACGTTTAGATTTTCTGTCGCACCGGACATTGTTGGACGGTGGAGAGCACGTGCAGGTTCATTATGGAGGAATATATCATTGAAAAAGTAAGGCAATATGAATTTATGTATAATTTTAAGTCATCCAATTAACAGTTTCTCGCAGAGTGGACGATCTCCCACTTCGTTTCTCTTCTTTAACACAACACAGATTAATGTGCGAATACTAAATGAGGCAGTAGAGTAAGTGCACAGCTTCAAATACTTGGGGTGTACTATAAACAGTAACATGAGCTGCTGCCAGGAAGTCAAAAGGAGAATAGCAATGGCCAAGGAAGCTTTTAATAGGAAGGAGCTTCTTCTGCAGACCTCTGGAAAAAGAACTAAGGATGAGACTAGCGAAGTACTTTGTGTAGACTGTGGTATTGTATGGAGAAAAAACATGGACATTACGACGAAGTGAAGAGAAACGACTAGAAGCATTTGAAATGTGGATATGGAGAAAGATGGAGCGTGTGAAATTGAAAGAATAAGAAATAAAGCTGTGCTAGAAAGAGTGGGTGAAAAAAGAAGAGATGCTGAAACTGATCAGGAAGAGAAAAAAATTGGTTTGTTCACTGGCTGAGAAGAAATTTCTACTGACGGATGCACTGAAAAAATGGTGAACGGGAGAAGAGTTCGGGACAGTAGAAAGTACCAGGTGATAGGCGCATTAAGATATGTGGATCATATGCGGAGACTAAGAGGAAGGCAATAAGAAATATTGAACATTGCTGGGTTTGCAGTGAAAGACCTACCATTTGGTAGAACACTTTGTATGTATGTATGTATGTATGTATGTATGTATGTATGTATGTATGTATGTATGTATGTATCCCGTACTGAAAGCTTTTCTCTCCCACTTCAACAAGTTATCTCTTCTCAGTGGTACCTTACCAAAACTAGCCCTGAAATCCTGCACGATGTTACTCACGATTTTTCCGATATATGGCCGCTCGTGGACTCACACGGAAGCCACAAGTCTCTCCTCCACACTGAAAACTCTCGCATTCACCTCAACATCTTGCACAATATTGTAATAGCTGGAAATTTCCGTGCGTCTTGATTTCCCTCAGGTCCGCCAGATATCTCCCACTCTCGAAATACGTCCGCCAGGTAACATACGAGTATCACCGACACATTTTTCATGTACTGATTTTGTTTTGCAGGAAAAGTAAGCAGGTGTAGTGGGACTTTTCGCCCATTCTGCAAGAATCTCGTACCAATTGTTTTATGATTCAGTAAAAATAATCCTTTCCCTTCTTATTTGCAGGAAAAGAAGAGCGCGAACAGCAGCAGCAACAGAAGAAGAAAACGAAGAGTAAAAGAAGAAAATTAATCGAGATGAATATGAGTAATTCGATGAGGCATATGGAAGATAAACATTTATGAAGCAGTATAGTGAAGATGTTGCAGCCAAGATGACAGACGATAGTAGTAGTGAAGACTAAATAGGATAGATAATATACAAAAGAGGGAACAGGCAAAAGCAAGATAGTGCTGGGAAAAGAAATGATGGACGTACGAATAAGGACGAGTAGAGACGAGGGCATAACGGAAGGTGGAGAAAAGAAGAGGATAGAAAACGATTAAGAGGAATGCGTGCATGTTGACGTGACCCATGATCCGCCGCGGCGTCTGTCCAGCACGTGATCGCCGCTTCGACTGTGGCCCTCAGCAGCTGCTGCCAACAATACACACGACACTCGCAGCCCGTGCAGCGCGATTGTGCCGCGACTGCGCTCTCGGTCCACTGCAACAATTGTGAAGTTCGCTATATGCAACACGCTCATCTTAACGGGGTTGTGTCGCATGGATGAAATAAACATTTATCGAGAAGAATCTGCATACATCACGAGGCAGTACACCTGAATTTCAAGATGCATCATACAGTTTCTTCAAGATATCTGCCTAGAACAGATCTAGTGCTACTGTACTGCGTACATCTGTGACATCATTAGTGAAATAGTGATCATGAAGTACTATAGAACGTCACACGCTCGTGTCTATAAATGCTACGAATGTAAATTAGTGTGCAATAGCGAGACAAAATCACAAAACAAGTTTTTTAATTCATACAAATTTCTTAAGTGTATATTGTGATCGTTCTTTCATAAAATATTTTATTTGCAACTTTTCTTACTCGGTAGGAAATATAATGTTTGGAAAAACTACTCATCGGTATGAATGACCAAAATACGTATAAAGGAAGAAATAATTTTTTAAATATATTTATTATAGTGAATTCTCCAGTCACGTCTTCTTAGTATGCATTTATTATAAACTAAGTCAAAATACAATACTGTGATATTTGTACGTGATATTGCGGAACGCAAATTACAAACCAAAAAAATCACTGTTCGAAACGAAATCATTCCTGTGTCTGTGATAAAAATAAGTGAATTTGACATTAATAATAAATATAATGAAGAAAGACAAGTAAATATCAGAGAAGAGTGTGAATTTTCATGTTGTGCTCGTGGATGTTTTCGGAGCGGGTAGTATTGGGCCTGAAATCAAAACATTAGCAGATCAGGTTTGTTTGTGCGAGTCGGGGGCAAGGCCTGCTGGACCTCTTCTCGTTAGTCTGCAACCTTGCCGTCAGCCACATGGACGCTCACTTCCGGCGCTCCTCTTGATTACCGCTACATCTACCGTTTGTTTGGATAAGCACATTTCAACATTTTACCGGTAAGTCTATCACTTTTTACATGTTTACTAAACAATAATTTTTATTATTGCGCCGTAGCTCTTTTATGTGCTACTTTTTACGCAGTAATTTAACTTTCATATTATATCAATGATTTCAACGTCGCGTGTTATTTTTAATACTACACTGTGGTTTTTTACACGGCTTTGATGTCTTTGATCCTTAAAATATAGTCTAGTACTGTATGTAAAAATACTTCGAAAGGGTTGATAGCCTGGAGGAGTACATATGTTTGGAATATGCAGCAGTAATTCCAAAAACATAGTCTCTGCGAGACGGTTGAGTTTACTAGAATAGACCTTCGGTCTGTCACGGAGGCGATACGGGTTCGAGTTCCGGTTAGGCCACGGATTTTTAATTGCAAAAGCCTCAGTGACACTATGGCGGACAATGCCGCATTCGGGGTTTTTCTCTGGGTTCTCCCACTCCCTCAAATTAGGCTTAAGCATCATTCCGTCTGATCTTTCATTATAATTCCATAGCATTCTCAGATCGCTTGCTTTCTAGGGACGAATGGAGTTGCCTGGTCGAAACCTGGATACTCAGCAAACCTTAGTGTAATCAGCTTGTATTAGTTGTAAATGCATTTAGTCGAAGGATAAGAAACTGTATAAGGTCGCAGTGCTGGTTCGTAGTGCCCCTCCCTCCCCCAATATTAAAGTATTCCTTTTCAGTCAGTTATTTTATCGACGCTGTATCAATTATTAGGTTAGGCCTATTTAACGTCGACCGAATTGGTGATGGCGAGATGAGACGAGAATTCGCCTTGTGATTACCTCACATTCGTCTTACAGTTGGAGAAAACCTCAGAAAAATCCAATCCAGCCGAAACGTACTGATCCGGAGCTGCGCAAGGACATTGCTCTGAAATGTTGGATATCTTTATTTTTACATTCCGATGCTAAAATTCCAAAATATAGCATCACTTTTAACACCAAAGTTTTAGCCTTTTGTTTTACAACTTTGTTGATCCAAACATATAGTGATTGAGTATGTTTACAACAGAGAAAAGACGTATCTTACAACATATGTAACTCATCGTTTCCTCGTTAAAAGACATGAACCGGTTTTCCCTTCGATAATGATGACCTAATATTCGCTACGATATCACAAGAATAATTTCGACATCATTATTAAAATTGTAAAATACAAACAAAATATTGTGTAATTGCAGACAAAACACTCTCGTTACAACTAATTTAATTAGAAGATGATTGATTGAAGTAAGACCGGGATGCAGAGATGACCATTACGTAAATTTTGGTCCACACCTGTGGAGTAACCGTTAGCGCGTCTGGCCGCGAAATCAGGTGGCCTGGGTTCGATTCCCGGTTGGGGCAAGTTACTTGGTTGAGGGTTTTTCCGGGGTTTTCCCCTCAACCCAATATGAGCAAATGCTGGGTAACTTTCGGTGTTGAACTCCGGACTTATTTCACCGGCATTATCACCTTCATCTCATTCAGACGCTAAATAACCTAAGATGTTGATAAAGCGTCGTAAAATAATCTACTAAAATAAAAAAAAAACGTAACTTTTGTTAGTGGAAAAGAGGGAGAGGTCATTCACGAATAGAAAAATGACATGACTTAAAATGCTCGACGTCTCTTTCTCTTTTTTAATTTCGCTATGGATATAAGGGAAATTTCCTAAAGCCATAAATAGGTTCGTAAATACCTCGTACTATTAGCGAAGATAGAAAATTATAGGAAGGTTCTTGTTTGATTGTTTTCTATTGGATTTTCTACACTGGAAATGTTCAATTTCATTTCTGAGCTTGGGGCTTCTGTAAGACGGAATTCATTGCCTTCGATGTTAGGGTTACAGGTGAGGATGATGGGTAGTAAATTTTAATTTTGACCACTAGAACCGGCCTGTAACTTTTGTATAGGGTGTTCCTTTATATTTCATTTCAAAGGAAGCCAAACTACTTTTACATTTTCCTTTTACTTTATTATTGGTGGGGGTTGCTACTTACGAGCACTGCGATCTTCTAGATCTATTATATTTACCCTCCAAATGGGCACATTCTCAACCCTCACTAGCTGTCTACACTACTGCCATACCAAAGGAGGCTTGCTTATCACCTGGTGGTTGGATAGTCGTCTATATGAGTAATCCAAGTAGACGAACAGTCAGGAACAATCGGATCCTGCCGTACCGCTTGGCCTGCAACCTGGCGTGTCGCCTAGAAACTATCCAAGTCACTGAACCCGTGTTTTCCCTGGATATCCACCAGGCAACAATCTGTTTTTTTAATATACGCGTACTAGTTTAATTATTGTTGTATGTTTGTAATAATAGTAGATAATATTATGAATGAAGCATTGATATTAGTTGTTTACACATTGGAATCCGTCCGGCGAGCTACATAAAAGCGCTATGATGCTGAAAAAATTGTGACAAAATGTAGGATAAGAATTAACAAGACGTAAAGGCGTAACTCTCGAAATATTAACATTATGCACCCAACGTGACAGTCGATATATCAAATCATATTTCAGAGAAGTATGCTAATTATTTTCTGTAAGAAGTAGTTTTCTAGTCAATTTTAAGAGATGCCTGTTCGCACCGTTGAACAAATAAGCAAGGAATGACTGGCCACTAGGCGCCTATAATGACACCTTTATATACTTTCTTCTGTTTTTATCACCTCCCTACCATTTGTTTCATTGTCTGCCAGCATTTCAAACTGCAAATTATTTACGGTACTATTACAACATGCTTTGCGATCGTAATTTATTTTGTTTACCACATAGATAGTCAACTGAAAATGGCGGCTCCGTTGAAACATTTTAGTCAAGCTAACGTTAGTGAAATAGAATTTTAGTAAGTCAATTAATACCTATTTTATTGTATTAGAGTACTTTATTTCTTCTAATCTTTATATACTTTCTTCTAATCGTGTAATAGTCAATTAAATCCCCCACGAGTTTTGATTTTTTCTAGATAAATCAAATCCTCTAGTGAGATTACTGTTGAAAAATCCCAGGCCTGACCGGGACTCGAATCCGGATCGTTTGCGTGAAGGTCTAGATCTATATCACTCAGCTACCGCAGCGGCAAGTCAAGCTCAGAATTTTTATCACTCCCGGCCAGGATTGAACCCGTCAACCTCGGATTCAATGCCAAACCGAATACTGCTATGGCAGTATCCACAACCACCTCTGTGTCTACTGGCTTTTAGAACCATGAATGCGGGCATCGTTTCGTTTCGATTATTTACATTCCTAACTCTTGTAACATCTTCAGATTTGCAAGATTCAAGCCATTCTATGTTCTTTTCTTGCTTATCTTCTAACTTCCTGTTTCAAAGTCGTGTATATTTCTAAGTTCAAAATCATTTTAAATAGTTTTCTCTTCTCTCTTTAGCCGTCAAATAGACATTCAAAACCTCCTTTCATAGTCTCCTGCTTGTTCGTTTACATTCTCATAACTATTCTGTTTACTTTAATGTAATATTCAGATATTTTTATTGTGTACGTTCAGCTTTTAGCTAATATCAAGTATAAAAAATTAATACATCTTGATTTGAAATCAAAACAAAATATAGCTTGAACTCTATTTCGGATTTTCCTTCTTTTTCTTTGACAATTTTTCTGAACTCCGAAATGCCACTTCAGTTTTTGATATTTAGAAATATAGCCTATTTTTAAGATTTTCATTGTAAGTTTTAAATTACACTGGGCAACAAAATTGAAAACTTTTTATCTGGTTTTTGAACGAAAGAAACTGTACCGGTATTTACTACATTGTGCTATGCCGAATACAATTAAAAACATTGTTGGCTGTTGTTTTTGTGATAGGCCTATATGGTATTTTCGTGTATATACATACACATATAGTATAGCCTACACATAATGAGGTCAGTAGAATTAGCCTATTTAGTTGATTCTTGTTTTTGCAATGCACTGTATTTTCATATATCCGCATATGCATGTATGCGCATAATAAGGACAATATAATTATATTGTTAGTACTTGTTTTGTGATATACGCCATTACTTCCGGTGCAGAATGTTACAATGTATCTTGATTACACAACTTTTAACACTATATCACTTCGGAGAACGTATTGTATGTCTTTCACGTATTAAATGTTTTACATTGTTAACATGTTTCGGCGTACTAGTGGCCATCTTCAGAACACACAAAAACACATCCAAATGAAATTCTCAACACACAACTCAATTTCAGAACACACACTCTTTGACTCCACATTACACTACACAAACACACCCCCACAGGAAACAAAACAAAAGGCGCCAAGACCAGCAACAGCCATTTCTAAAGATGGCCAATGGTAGGCCGAAACAAATTAACAAAGTAATAAAATTTAACACGTGAAAGACACACAATACGTTTTCCGAAGTTTACTATGTTTGAAAATACAGTGTTACATATTCCTTTTGCGAGATTTTCGTTTATTGGACTCTTCTGAAGTCTTCTTTTCTGTGCAACAAATACGAACTCGCCACAATGTAGCAAAAGTTGTCACTTTTGTTCACACATGAGCGTGACATTTTATTCCAAAATTCGTCTCTGCATCACGGAAAATGACACAAACCCGAACTGAAACAAAATTCAAAGTTACGATTCAAAATAAAAATTTTCATAGTTAGGTTTCAATATAACTATTCTAGTACAACCAAACACTGTTTCTCAAAAACCAGAACCAATGCGCGATTTGTGTTGAATTTTCTTAAATCGGCGTATCGAGGTTAGGTAAGAAACGTTTCTATCATTAGGAACCAAATCCAGTGTTGCCCAGTACTATATAACTTTCATTGTGAGCCTTTAAACTACGCAACTTACCATTTTTTTAACTTAATACACATTGGGAATTCTTCATTGATAGACACAAAGTGAGAGCAGCTTTATTTTGTTTATTTTTACATAGTCTGCGATTCGTTGCTAAGTTACGCTGGGGTTGTATGTTGTAATAAAGACTTGAATCGTAATCCCAATTGAAGGTTTGTGTCGAAAGAGGCTTACAGAGGTTACCGGTACAGGACCACATGCGAGAGAAATAAGTTTGATTCTGCTGGTGCCAAATGACTTAATTATCTTGGTGACAGTTAAAGATTCCTTAAGACTTTGCGAGAAGAGAGATTAACTAAATATATGCGCGTATCAACTGTCATTTGAGAGGACTGCCGTGTTCTGGGCAGCGGAAAAACTTGTGAAGGTCGATTGAACAGTTGTTTACTATGAGGATTGTCATGTCTAAATTCCACTGCAGGACTTTGATGTAGATGGATCTTTCAAGGGATCTTTTATACTATACAGTCTCTTCAGTCGATGACCACTACACGACAGGTATGATACAATGAACACGACAGAAAATGTGATACGCTTATGAAAATTGTTCCATAATCGTTTTACTCAGAGAAATTCTTATACGATCTGAGAGAATTCGAATTTTGATTCATTTAATAATGAAATATCAACTTTTATGAAAAGTTACTTCCTGTAATGTAGATAAGTCAACTTATTATGGTAATGTTTAGAAATTAAAACTTGGAAGTGTGATGTGTAAAAATGAAACGCGATGAAAAGATGTGAATGTATCACAAATGAAGTGTTTAAGACTGTTGGGACTTTGTATTTAACAGGTCTTGGTAAATACATATTTACATGAGTAAAAAGTTACATTTTTGTTAAATATTTTGGATGAACTGATGTAGACTATTATAAACGAAAACGAAAATATACAGTAAAGATAAGCGATCATTGTCTCTCATTACTGGCTTTTCGACTGAAAAGATGCTGAACAGATCAAAAGCACTTTTGAATTCCAGAGGAAGCTACTTTTGATGATGATGATGATGATGATGATGATGATGATTATGGTGATGATAGTGGTGATGGTGGTGGTGGTGGTATTGAGGACGAAGAGCTTAATAATAGTATGACACATTTATATTAATAAAATAAAAACTAAAAAGATAGAAATATAAATAATAATAATAATAATAATAATAATAATAATAATAATAATAATAATAATATATGAATTATATTCATTTCTTGAAAAACCAGAAACCATTAAAGCAGATAATATTATTATTATTATTATAACTAAGTTTTCTCATTAGAAGTAATTGCCAAATTACTATAATTTGTTTTAATAGACCGCAAAAAAAATAACAATACGACGCAAGAAATTAAACACCGCTAACAAATTAAGGGTCCAGGGGAAGAACATACTAAGTCACATTTTACTGTTTTTACAGAAGAGCAAGTTTAAAGTTTCCATTTCCATTACTTTCTATTGTCTCTGAGTTATCATTTTTCAAATATTTCTGACTTAATCAAGTGTTTACTCTGTACAATTAAGCCACTGAAATCTCTATTGCCTGAGGTATTATATGGCATCCAAAACAAAAAAAATTGATAATTTTGGACTTAACACGTTTTTCCCCCTGGACCCTTCAAATGCTATTTTGGCCTACTCCAACATATGACGTCAAGATCTATGTTTTGAGAGAAAAATATTGAGAAGAATATACGGTCCAGTATGTGATAATGGCATTTGGAATAAACGATATAACGGAGAGCTGTACGCCCTATTTAAGGATATAGATATTAGTAAATATATTAAGTTGACCAGACTGAGATGGGTAAGACATCTAACGAGGAAGGACGATGCTGAAATTTCCAAAAATATATAAGTAACACAACCCTATGGAAGAAGGTAGGTAGGAAGGAAGGAGGAAGGAAGGAAGGAAGGAAGGAGGAAGGAAGGAAGGAAGGAAGGAAGGAAGGAAGAAAGACCAAGACTTCTCTGGATGGATGAGGAGAATGGTGATGCTAGAACTTTTGGACAAAGAAATTAGAGGAGGTTGGCAATTGATCGAGCGACAGGTGGAGGAAATTCCTTCAGGAGGCCAGAACTCAGCAATGAGTTGTTGCGCCACTGATGATGATGATGATGATGATGATGATAATAATTAAGAGCAAATGCTGGGTAACTTTCGGCGCTGGATTCTGGACTCATTTCGCCGGCATTATTACCTTCATTTCACTCAGACGTTAGATAACCATAGCAGTTGATGTAGCATAGTAAAATAACCAATTAAAAAAACGGTACCAGTATCGGTAAAAAACACAACATAATTCTGAAACTGTCCTTTGAAATTGAGGAAATAGGGGCTGATTGTGCGTCGTTAATGAAGACATGGCGTTGATTTACAGTAGGCCCTACTAGAAAAAAGTAGGAAATGAACAGCGAGTGTCTGCTACAGGCAGTAGTCACCTTCAATGTTACATCATTCTACATTATGATAGTTCAAAGCAAGACAGCAGTGGAAATATAACAACTATTTGTTACTAAGTTACACAAAAGGAGGTGAACTTCGCGATTCTAATACATATTTTCTTAGATCTCAGATTATAATTGTTAACCGTCAGATTCTCGTTTTTCCTCAAGATAATAGTATTTAATATTTTTAATTGTTCAAAATACAAAATGGTGAGTTGATAAAGTTTCAGGTTTAATTCGTTTTGTATAGGGTAGGCCTACATAGCAACTGAACGGCTTCTTCTACAGACATATCAGCCGACGGTGTTGTTGATTCAGCAATCCTAACTTAGCGACAGAGTATTAATTAAGAAGTTCATGCCTAAGAATGTAACACCTCATGTTATTTAATAGGCTGCAATACATAATGTTACATAAACATACCTATCGTCTAATTTCTGTGGTGGCTGAGTGGTCTAGACATGGATTTTTTTTCACAGTGATACTTATGGCTGACAAGGTAGCAGTTTGGGGTCTTTCTCGGGATTCTTCTGTTTCCCAATATTAGTTATCACCATTCCATCCCATCTCCATTCCTTTATATCATCGCATTTCCCAATCTCCGACTGGCGACGCACGGAGGGGGCTGGTCTAAGGACGAGTGGGGGTTGCCTGTTCGAAACCTGAATACTCAATGAACTTCAGTGTTCTCAGCTGGTATAAGTAGAAAATGGGTCTAGCTGGAGTCAGCGTAAAAGTTCTGTAGAATGAGCTTAGCGCTATAGTTCACCTTTTCCTTCAGAATGGCACAGACCTGGACACTTTCATTTGAGTTACTACAGATACCCTTAACTCCCCACTCTACTTTCCCCGGATGAGACAATGTTTTAATTGTTTTAATTTCCCTTAAAAAATGGTACTCTGCCATTGTGCGACTATATCATAGTCGGAATAGAAGAATGAGTTAACCTCCCTCAAATCTATTTTAATATTATCCTCCCATCTACGTCTCGGCCTCCCCAAAGGTCTTTTTCCCTCCGGTCTCCCAACTAACACTCTATATGCATTTCTGGATTCGCCCATACATGTTGCATGCCCTGCCCATTTCAAACGTCTGGGTTTAATGTTCCTAAATATGTCAGGTGAAGAATACAATGCGTGGAGTTCAGCGTTGTGTAACTTTCTCCATTTTCCTGTAACTTCATCCCTCTTAGCCCCAAATATTTTCCTAAGAACCTTATTCTCAAACACCCTTAATCTCTGTTCCTCTCTCAAAGTTAGAGTCAAAGTTTCACAACCATACAGAGCAACCGGTAATATAACTGTTTTATAAATTCTAACTTTCAGCTTTCTTGAGAGCAGACTGGATGACAAAAGCTTCTCAACCGAATAATAAGAGGCATTTCCCATATTCATTCCCTCCGAGTGCCATTTATATTTGTTACTCTTTTTCCGAGATATTTGAATTTTTCCACCTCTTCGAAGGACAGATCTCCAATTTTTATATTTCCATTTCGTACAATATTCTGGTCACGAGACATAATCATATACTTTGTCTGTGGTCGTGCCAGGGAATCAGTCCCATTCCAAGGCTTATCGTATGGATTCGTAACAAGCTGTTTTTTGCGGTGATGGGTTGTTAGCCCTTCGCCCAACCCCCAAGCTGCAGGACCACCCCTTATCGGCTGTCCATGACTGCTTATTCAATATATTCGCAGCTACCCTCCATATCTGGAGGCCGTCTCCTCTATCCGCAACCTGAGGACGCGCCTTTACATGTAAAAAAATAAATTATTTATGTTGAAATTGCCTGTAAATTATTATCAAGAAAATTCAGTCATCATTATCTTACTTAAGCAGTTAAGAGGTAAAAAGACTCGACTTGGAAGAGAGAGCTTTAGAAAAAAAAATCTACATGTTTTTTGTTTCTAATAAATACTCGTATTATGATTGTTTCCACACTTTAGTTTTATTTCGATATTTTCAATTGAATGTGAAACTTTGACAGAGTTACTCTGTTTTTCAATCTATGTACCGTATGGATAGATTTCATTTTTCAAATTTACCTATTTATGTTATTTTCATTTTGTTACAAAGCCATTACTTTCAGTTGTATTGACAAAAATATAGGCCCCTATTTATTTCCTTTGCGTTCAGCTATCACAATTTATTTTTGTTAATTATTTTTCTGCCACATTTTTACGAAAACTTGTGCTTGAAACTCTTAAATAATTGGCTCATAATAATTATGTTCAGACACTCTAAAATTAATTTCACGTTAAGAGGGAAGTATTATATGATATTCTTATTGAATTTGGTATTCCCAAGAAACTAGTTCGATTAATTAAAATGTGTCTCAGTGAAACATACAGCAGAGTCCGTATAGGTCAGTTTCTATCTGATGCTTTTCCAATTCACTGCGGGCTAAAGCAGGGAGATGCCCTATCACCTTTACTTTTTAACTTCGCGCTAGAATATGCCATTAGGAAAGTTCAGGATAACAGGCAGAGTTTGGAATTGAACGGGTTACATCAGCTTCTTGTCTATGCGGATGACGTGAATATGTTAGGAGAAAATACACAAACGATTAGGGAAAACACGGAAATTTTACTTGAAGCAAGTAGAGCGATCGGTTTGGAAGTAAATCCCGAAAAGACAAAGTATATGATTATGTCTCGTGACCAGAATATTGTACGAAATGGAAATATAAAAATTGGAGATTCATCCTTCGAAGAGGTGGAAAAATTCATATATCTTGGAGCAACAGTAACAAATATAAATGACACTCGGGAGGAAATTAAACGCAGAATAAATGTGGGAAATGCGTGTTATTATTCGGTTGAGAAGCTCTTATCATCCAGTCTTCTGTCCAAAAATCTGAAAGTTAGAATTTATAAAACAGTTATATTACCGGTTCTTCTGTATGGTTGTGAAACTTGGACTGTCACTCTGAGAGAGGAAGATAGGTTCAGGGTGTTTGAGAATAAGGTGCTTAGGAAAATATTTGGTGCTAAGCGGGATGAAGTTACAGGAGAATGGAGAAAGTTACACAACATAGAACTGCACGCATTGTATTCTTCACCTGACATAATTAGGAACATTAAATCCAGACGTTTGAGATGGGCAGGGCATGTAGCACGTATGGGCGAAACCAGAAATGCATATAGAGTGTTAGTTGGGAGACCCCAGGGAAAAAGACCTTTAGGGAGGCCGAGACGTAGATGGGAAGATAATATTAAAATGGATTTGAGGGAGGTGGGGTATGATGATAGAGACTGGATTAATCTTGCACAGGATAGGTACCGCTGGAGGGCTTATGTGAGGACGGCAATGAACCTTCGGGTTCCTTAAAAGCCATTTGTAAGTAAGTAAGTAAGTAAGTAAGGTACAACTGCTGAACAATTTTTCTGGAGAGGCCTCACACCATTGCTAGCGACTTTCATCAGCAACTCGTTGAAAAATACACATGGGCGCCCTTACTCACAAAGTCTGAAATGTTGTCTTTTAAATTCCGTCGCGTGGCCACACCTACCTATCTGCTGAATGAAATGGAGAATTTCGCACCCTTGGTGACGCTGAGAAGATTTCGTCTTATTTGTGATTATTTTCAGTTGTATAAAATTGTGAGATAAATCTTTCCTCACGTGACTCTGTGTTATGTAATAAGCGATTGATATTCTGCGATTACAAGCTTTAAATAGGTCACAATGCGTCATAAGTGTAGCTCACGAAGCTGTGTATTTGCCAAGTTAAATTAATACTGCATACATAGTAAATAATATGGGTACAATCTTAATCACTTTTGGCTATTGGCTGTTTTGCCTGTTTCGTTTCTAGTCCTGGAAGAGGAATTTTACTGATCCTTGACAACTCCAAATACGGAACATGTTGGTTTCCTAATCATAGCGACAAAAGGCCCCTATTTTGAGATACATCAAGATAACACAGGAGTGACATACGACCAGACCTTGCACTCGCATGACGAAGAGCAATAGGACGTCGGAGTTTCACGTAAGACAACACGGAATGTTGCAAGAAGAACGGATAGACATTCGTGTCTTAACCTCTTCAGGCCTGATGTAGGCTACATTATAGTGTACATTGTTTCTTTTTTTCTTCTTTTTTGGAATGTCTTCGGCACGTTTAAATATTTTGAAAAATTCATTGTAATAGAAATGGAGAATATTATTTTTGAAACATTTCTATACCTGAATTAAAAACAAAATTTAAAATTTGGGGCCCCAGGAGTCAAAATAGTCCCCAAATTTTTATTTTCTGTGAAGACTTGATTTGGGAATTTTGGATCTCCAGAATGATTATGTGAACAGTTTTTTTTTCAATTTTTTAAAATATAAATTCAGGTCTGGAGGGGTTAAGCGGGATTTAAATTCACTACCGTAGTTTCGACGCAGTATTTTTTCTTCTGTTTCACTTTTGCATATTTTGATGTCCTACTCCCAGCGAGTCACATACTAAATAACATTTGCATTTCATCTAGTTGGATATCTCTTTATGCTATGATTGTCCAAGTCCGACAGATGCCTGAGTGACATTTGTGAATTCGATGTTGACAATTGGCCCATCCTGTCTCAGCCCTGACAGTCCTGCCCTATCCTCAGATGAGTAGGCTATATGGTACGCCTCAGGGTCTGAAGCCCCAAGCCCTTCCCATATCAGCATCGGAAACCTGTATTACTCCCCAATATGCTTCATCCCAACCCGAAAAAAGCCCTCTGCAACGTCTACTGTATCCACCACAAATTCCATCACGACCTGGGCAGGTATCGAACCCGGGCCACCTGGATAAAAAAAACCAGCATGCTAGCGCTTGAGCTCAAGACACGGCTTCTATATTTGGTACAATAGTAATTCTAATGTTTTTTTTTAGTTTGTTTAACGACGCTGTATCAACTACTAGGTTATTTACCGTCGATGAGATTGGTGATAGCGAGATGGTATTTGGCGAGATGAGGCCGAGGATTCGCCATAGATTGCCTGGCATTCACCTTACGGTTGGGGAAAACTCAACGAGGTAATCAGCCAAAGCGGGGATCGAACCCGCGCCCGAGCGCAACTTCAGACCGGGAGGCAAGCGTCTTAACCGACTGAGCCACGCCGGTGGCTCGCAGAATAAATATGGGAAATACCTGTTATTATTCGGTTGAAAAGTTTTTGAGATCCAGTCTGCTCTCAAAAAAACTGAAAGTTAGAATTTATAAAACAGTTATATTACCGGTTGTTCTGTATGGTTGTGAAACTTGGACTCTCACTTTGAGAGAGGAACAGATTAAGGACGTTCGAATAGACTGCTTACAAAATATTTGGTGCTAAGAGGAATGAAGTTACAGGGGAATGGGAAAAGTTACACAACACAGAACTGCACTGTATTCTTCACCTGAAATTAGGAACATTAAATCCAGACTTTTGAGATGGGCAGGGCATGTAGCACATATGGGCGAATCCAGAAATGTACATAGAGTGTTAGTTGGGAAGCCGGAGGGAAAAAGACCTTTGGGGATGCCGAGACGTAGAAGGGAGGATAATATAAAAATGGATTTGAGGGAGGTGGGATATGATGGTAGAGACTGGATTAATCTTGCTCAGGATAGGGACCGATGGCGGACCTATATGAGGGTGGTAATGAACCTCCGGGTTCTCTAAAAGCCATAAGTAAGTAAATAATTCTATGAAAATTTAAACATCCGACTAATTTGCGTTAAATAAAAACATACGTAATTAAATAGTTTTACTCTTGAATTGATACCAGATTTCACATTAGGCCTACTATGTTCTACAATAAATTCTGTTCTACATCTTAGGTCATAAACCACACGAAAATAATGTGAGGAAAGGGAGGGTGTTCAGCGTCAAGAAGATTGAGAAATCTCTGCTGTAGTAGGTATTTCTAGGGATTGGAAGGGATTAAAAGGACGGCTGTATCTTGATGCGACCTTTTAGTCTCGAGGTCCAGGAAGCATAAAAACTGTACTTTATTATAGTACATCTCAAGGACATGAACGTGGACATTTTGTCTTTGCATATACTTTCTCAAATATGAGGAAAACGGAAGAGAATAAAAAATATGTGTATTAAAAGGTAACATATGACAAACGTTCCAGTTTTCCAGTACAAATTGATTTTAAGCTCGCATACTGTACGTATAAGGATGACTGGTATGGTTATGGTCATGGTTAAGGACACCCGCATTCCATTTTCCAGGGTCTCAAGCTTGCCGTCCGCTGACAGATCTGCGTCTGGCATTTTGGAGGCATCGTTATCTCTTTAATACGCAATCGTTGGTCTTTATCATTACTGACGTAGTACATTTGGATCTCACTGCAACAGTACCAAAACAGAGGATTATCTTTTGTTTAAGAAGTCGGAGAAAACACGATTTATACATTACAATGTGCCTTTGCCAGTCGACCCCGTGATATATTCCCAAACATATTGTGAAGGCTGCATGCTGTTTCAATAAGAACTTGAAATAAAATATGTTATTGTTATTATTATTATTATTATTATTATTATTATTATTAATATAAATGATACTCGTGAGGAAATTAAACACAGAATAAATATGGGAAATTCCTGTTATTATTCGGTTGAGAAGCTTTTATCATCCAGTCTGCTGTCAAAAAATCTGAAAGTTAGAATTTATAAAACAGTTATATTACCAATTGTTCTGTATGGTTGTGAAACTTGGACTCTCACTTTGAGAGAGGAACATAGGTTAAGGGTATTTGAGAATAAGGTGCTTAGGAAAATATTTGGGGCTAAGAGGGATGAAGTTACAGGAGAATGGAGAAAGTTACACAACACAGAACTGCACGCATTGTATTCTTCACCTGACATAATTAGGAACATTAAATCCAGACGTTTGAGATGCGCAGGGCATGTAGCACGTATGGGCGAATCCAGAAATGCATATAGAGTGTTAGTTGGGAGGCGGGAGGACGAAAGACCTTTAGGGAGGCCGAGACGTAGATGGAAAGATAATATTAGAATGGATTTGAGGGAGGTGGGATATGATGATAGAGGATGGATTAATCTTGCTCAGGATAGGGACCAATGGCGGGCTTATGTGAGGGCGGCAATGAACCTCGGGGTTCCTTAAAAGCCAGTAAGTAAGTAAGTAAGTAGTATTATTATTACTATTACAGTCGTGAATACTGAAAGTAAAGTATCGTCTTGTTTATTACTGAATATCCCTGTGAATGGTACAACGGACTTGGAAGTTCGTAAGATGTTATAAAATATTTGAAAGAATAATTTCCTTAAAATTTAACATATTTCCTTCATTAAAATGGAGGTACAAATATGGAATACTATTAACAAAAATACAAAGTCAAAATGGCCTCTACTAAGAAAAGCACAGAACAAGCATTCAGCATCTTCATCCGAAGGTGTTTTCCCAACCGTAATACTGAATCCAGATGATTCGTCTCTCATGTCTTTTCTCGAAATTGTTTTATGGCTTCTGCATTGCCTTTTCATTACGCTGTTTTCTATGTTTGCTAAAAGATGAGGTTTTCCCTCCTCCTACAGGTGCCAACACTAGTAACGAAATAGAAAACAGAAAACTCACTAACTCAGTACTGTTTACTATACGCGGTCTTGGTTCTGTGTGGAGGACAGTTGGAACTTCATTAGTAGAAGGGATGGGAGTGAAGTACATTCAAAAACTCAGGTACAATAAAAATTGAAGTAAAAATAAAATGATGTCCCTGTACATATTTTTATGGCAATGTTAAGGGGAGAGGATGGTATTTTTTGGTGAAAAATGAGTAAATTGAAAAAAAAAATTTAAAACACTCTTTGATATGTGTGGAATGCATTGCATAAAATTTCATGGGTGTTTGTGCCCTTATCGGAAGTTGAGACGCCATTTTTAAACTTCCTGCGCTATGGATTTCTAAATCACTCGCCCCCTTTTATCAGTTTACGGTAACTTCATTTTTTTTTGTTACATTGCCAGACAAAAATGGATATAACTTCTGAACTATTAAAGATATATGCATGAAATTTAGAACACACATTCTTTAGACTATTACGAAACTTTTCACTGTAGCAGAATTTTGTTAATTGATTTCATTTTAAAACTACGTCCGTTTGTTTGCAATAAAGGAAATCAGAAAAGTGTTATTAAATTTTAATTGTTTATTTTACAAACGTAGGAACAAATATCAAAATCCTGTTACAGCCAGTTTGTAGAGCATGCTTTTGCAAGTACATTGCAAAAAACTGGATGAATCTACCTTTAAAAATGGTGTAGATATATCGGTTTTAGTAAAATCCTGCATTGGGTATATTTTTTTTCAAATCTGGGCACCCAAATATTTTTTTTTCAAAATATTTATTTTTGGTTGAGTTACTACAGCTATGAGCTCTCTACATACACCAAATATTTTACACCAAATAGGAAAAAAGTTTAAAAAAATACCATCCTCTCCCCTTAAATCCCTATGGCATATGCTCAGAAAAACATACAGTATATTCCATACACTGATATGCGACAAAGATACATAGAGAGATGAGTGACTGAGGCGATTGAGGGTTATGACGTAAACTTTCCTTAATTCTCAGTCCGATAAAAGCTTCCTTGTAGAATCTGTGCCAAACTGCATGATATTCCGTGCTTTTGAAAGGCAGCCAAAGTCTTGAAATGGTTTGTAAATTAAAATAGACTTAAAATGAAGTCTTGTGTCTGTGAGCATTATGTTTCTGCACACTGTCACTTCTACTCAAGGATTTCCAAAGCATAAGCAACAGTTACAGCAAGACAGTCATTTTTGGGCTGAGGCGTTCAAAGAAGGACATAGGAGAGAGTCTATGTTCCAGTACTTCACTAACGAACTGCCTTGGTAAGTCGGCAGAGCGCTGGCTTACGACAATCGCGGACTAGGGTTCAAATCCCGGAGATGGCGAAGTATATTTCCTGGGGCGAAGTCAACGTTGTGAGGGTTCTTTTTCGGAGTTTTTCCGCTTGTCCCTCTCCAATCCATTAATACTTAACATAATTTCTCTTTCATTACCATCTCCATTTCGAAAAATATGGCACTACTTGTGTTTGTACATCGCCGCATCGGCCCCCGCCGTGGTGGATGTTACGCGCTGTTTTATCTGAAGATTGAATTCTAGTTTACCCAGATCTGCAGAGAGGTATCTGAGCCCCTCAGGATCTCATCCTTGATGGGAACATGACTCAGGTAGATTTATGAGCCACGGCAGACCAGAACCAGACGCATGCTATTCGGATTTGTTGGCTGGAGAGAAATGCGTGGTGCGGCAGATAATGGAACCGGCTTAGCTTCACAGCACAATAATATTTTCTCTTTATGCATGTCACCCTTTTCGCAGAAATTCAGTTCTTTTTGGTATGTTGCCAATGATGTTCTTATAGTGATGTTAATTTTCTTGAAATAGACATCGTACAAAAGGTATGAATAAATACAGTGTATGAAATCATTTACTGTACACAAATAAGTATGTAAACTTTCACTTCCCGATTTGAACACGAAATGTTAGGTCTACTTTTATTTGTGTTGCTAAATTTCCGTCACATCTAAGGGATACGATAATCCGAAAAATTAATTCGTGTGCCCTATTTAGCCCTACTATCAACAGTGTTGTTCAGTTTATTTACTGAAAAAATAATTATGTCTATAAAAATATCAAATCGTTGTATTCAGCTTCAAAAGAAAAATGAAATAGCTTCTGCGATGACATAATCCTACTTCGAGAAATACAGGCAGACATTAGAACATTAACTAAAATGCTGTATTATGACTTCCTTGCAACACATTGATTAACAGATAAATACTGATAAATAGGTTTGTAATGTTGGGGGCCGATTACAAATGTTGACAGCAGCATGATACATAGAACGGGGACGTGAGCTAGTACGAGGACATTGACTTGGTTCTGCGATCGATTACGCGCATAAACAAACCTGAACAGCTCTAAAAGCAAACATACGCTTGAAGCAGTAATTAGGAGAGGGAGAGACCGATTTATTAGCGAAGTGATATCTCCATATTTCTATTACATGTATTCGCGGGGATGTTCTGGCGACTTCGTTAGAATTAGCTTCCCCACACAGGTGTTTCGACACTTGTCAGCATCGGACAGATTTAGGGCCACCTTGAGCGGGGTTTCGTATAGACTCGATGAAGCATAAAAGCCGGAGTCGGACTAGACCCGTGGGAAGGATACTGCCAAGCTTGGGTTTTCCAAAGAACGGGTATTCTTGTGAGATATACAAACTAATTAGATGTTATGGGAAATCCAAAGTTTAAATTTAGAGATGACATATTTCGCGCCCAATAAGAAGAGATCTTGGTCCAGCTTATGAGGTCACTTTGGACCAATAGGGAATAGATTTTAGGCCAGTTAGTGACGTAGTTTTTAACCAATAGAATAGTTAGTTTTAGCGTAGGATAGGTTTTTATAAATAAGGGTGACGGGGAGCGGAGATAACGACGACTACTATTCCGCTTCGGAGCGGAGATCATCAAAAACTACTTTACATCGTGTCGGCAGCCCTACATACAGGGCAGAATAACTACTTCGTTTGGTGTCGACAGGACTACTATTTCGCTTCGTGTCATAGTGTACTGGACAGAGTATTGAATTTGTAGTATCGGATAGAGCTTATTCAGAGCCGCCATAGAGTCGATACAAAAGGCGACCAACGATTGAATTATATGTCAGCCGGAAATACATATTCTAGGGTTTACCAAGTGGATACTACAATAAACTTATAGTTTTGAAGTTTACGCTGCCTTTTATTTAAGTAGCCGGCTTGGTATTATTCCCGACATCACCCTATACCACAACAGTACCTCGGCTACCCTGAGTGAATCTCACGCAACATCGAGACGCACCCACCCTCAAATGGCGCCCAACGTGTGGTCCCAATAACCACTCACCCTCAAATGGCGTCCAACGTGGGAACTCAATAACGACACCACCCACAAATGGCGCTTTCCAACGTGGGGCTCGAAGGAAGACAGCTGTTCCAGTGACCGGCCCCGGGTGCGAACACAGCACCAAACAACGAGGAGGACCGGACGGAGCAGTTCAGCCCTGCATAGCCGAGGAACGACGCTGGAAGGCGGGAACAGAACCAAGCCATCGCGACATCACGACAACACTAGAGAAGACAACACGGGGACCGCCAGAGAAGGCGACTCGGAGAGGCGGTGGCAAGTATGAATAGAAGACGTATAGATATGTATATATGTATATGATATTTTGGGGGAATAATTATAAAGTGTATATGTTTCAATTTCTGGTGTGATATTTCGGGTGTATATATATATATATGTATTTTTTTTTGTGTGTGATATTTTGGGGGAAAGTGAAATAAGTGTATTGCGTAATTTGTTGGAAGTGAGTAGAGTGCAAATACAGGCCTAGTTAGATTATTATTGGGAAAGCAAGCGTCGGATAGATGACAGAGTAGCATAAAGATGATACTACGTAGCCATAGGAGTAAGGTAGTTAGGAAAATACGAGAAAAACGAGGAAATAGAAACAAGGGAACCATGGAGCAAAGGAAGGACGAGGAAATTATGGAAATTAGGGAGGAGGTCGAGAATAACGCAGGACAAGAAATAGAGGGAGAGCGAACGGTGGAAAAGCAACAGAATAGAAACAGCGGCAAAGGGGAAATGACGCTAGAGCAGTTGTGGGAGCAGATGAGACACTTCATGGAAAATAATTCAAGGGAAAGTAGAGAACAAATAAAACAAATGGAAACTAAATTAGAGAATAACTCAAGGGAAAGTAGAGAGCAGATTCTGAGGGAAAGTAAAGAATAAATAAAACAAATGTAAACTAAATTAGAGAATAACTCAAGGGAAAGTAGAGAGCAGATTCTGAGGGAAAGTAAAGAACAAATAAAACAAATGGAAACTAAATTAGAGAATAACTCAAGGGAAAGTAGAGAACAAATAAAACAAATGGAAAATAGATTGGGGGAAAGTTCGAGAGAGATTAGAGATCATATTGCAAAATTAGCGGAGAGAGGAAACAAGATGGAGGACAAAATAGAGAAGCTAGAGGGGAAATTAGCCGAGAATGGGATCGGAATGGAGAACCAATTGAAGATAGCTATGGATAGGATGTCAGAAAGTATGAAGGATTTAGAAGTTAGAGTTAGAGATAGCGCTACTAGAGAGAATAGCGACCTAAAATCAGCTGTTGAGGAAACGATAGTGGAGAAGGTTCGAGAAATTCAGAATTCGGTGGAAGAGAAAATAGGTGAGATGGATCAGGAAGTGGACGGTCTCAAGCGAACCATAAAGAATAAAGAAAGGGCGGATAACGAATGTTTGGAAGAATTAAGAAGTAAACTAAACTCAATAAACGACGTACTAAATGGGGGTAGTCCCGCAAATTTAAGCGGACATAGCAGCTCGGACCGTGCAGTTTCTAGACAAGAGGGCACAAGTGAGAGCCCGGCATCAGGTAGCAACATAAATGTAAGACATGTTAACAATAGTGTTGGTGAGGAATGTCAGACCTCACGGGATGATGTGCGCAGTGAGTTGATAAATGTAAACGACAAGGCATATTTAGGCCGTCCCCAGTACCCCACTCACATTTTGAATGAGATTGGTTACCCTATTTTTGATGAGGTTGAATTTTCAAACCCACATAACTACATAAGTGAGCTAGAAACGTACTTTAGAGTAAGAGGGGTGCCGGATGACTTAAAAATGACTGTCGTACGAAAGAGCCTAAAGAGCCGACCACTCAACTGGGCGCTAGTGGCCCTAGGGGATAATGTCACTTATGAGGAATTCAGAGAAAAATTTTCGGAGAGATACTGGGGACAAAGACAACAACAAAGAATTAGGAAGGAAATTAATCAGAGCAGGTTTGACGCGGGAAGAGGCGTCTCTATGATAGACTATTTTCTTGAAATTGTTAAGAAAGGGAAAAGCCTCAATCCGCCAATACCGGATTCAGAGCTGATCCAAACTGTGATTTCGCAGTATCCCGAGAACATAAGATATAATCTGATCGTAGCAGGGCCCCGAGACTTCGGGGAAACAATAGATTTATTGACTGCGCTGGATGGTTCGGACGCCACGCACTATGAATGTAGTGGACAGGCAGATTATGAACATGGCAAAGGAAAGGGTTCAAGCCCCACCGACCAGAAAGCGGGGAAGGGGGCAAGTACGGCCTTTTCATCCCCAAGGACAGGAGCCCAAAATCAGAGTAACTGGGGTGGTGACAGGAGCCCCAACAATGCACATAGTCGGTACCATAATGGCCATAACGGAGGGAAAAGTCCCAACAGGGAGAGAAGGATTGACCCGCCCTTTGGGGGTCCTTACAATAATAGTAGGAATAACCAGAGTAGTCATAACAGGATGAGAAACGATAGAGGAGGTGTTGGTCCCGTGCGTAGGGTTAACCACATACGATGGTACACGGGAAGACAAGAGAACGGAAATAGTAGGCTTAGAACCCAACCACATTGGCTTCGAAACAGAAATTACAGACAGGGATTCTGGCAGCCTAATTTTAGCAGGGGACCGCAAAATCGAGGTGATTGGAGGAGACAGGAGCAGGAGAGAGATAGGCGAGGCGTCCTACAAGAAATGGCCTCACAAGGATGCAATAGGCCACCTACACAGTGTAACGTGGGACAAAGCAGGAATAGAAACATGAACGGACGTCAGCAAAGTCCGGTCAGAATGAATATGGACCGGGAGCCTATAAATTGTAGAAATAGAGACGAGGTAGCAGTGGAACCGACTGCGTCACACTCGGGAAACTGCTAGACAGAAGTCTCAAGGGTTCGGAGATTTCTGTAGCTAAGTGCAATAAGTCACTATCAAAAGAATCCACCAACGCGGTAAGCGTAAAGAGACAGAGCGATATTACTAACCCAGAGTTAGAAAATAATGGGACTTATGTATTGCCTTATATAGATGCTAAAATATTTGGGATAAAGTGTTGTGTGTTGTTGGACTCGGGCTCCACAAATAATGTATGCAGCTTGGAATTTTTTCAAAAGGTTAGGGATTCAGGAATAAAACTGCAAACGTTACCGATATGTTCACTGTACTGTGCGGGCGCCCTAAGCAAGAAGAAGGAAAAGGTAAAATATCAAGTATGGTTCGAGTTAGAGTGCGGAGACGTGAAATTAAATGCTATTTTTCTTGTGATACAAAGGTTGACTACCGACATCATTATTGGAGTAGAAAGCTTCTATGAATGGCACGCGCTATTAGATTTCAGGGAAAACAGACTAGGGGTTACGGCAGGTAACGACAGTGTAGGCCATGTCCCATTCAGTAGGCATAGCTCTAGACCGGAACTAGACGAAAGGACCGCGGGAGAGATTGAATTACAGGAAGAGTTATTTTTTGTAGAGCACCTCAAAATTTGTAAGAATGTAATTATAGAGGTTAATCCGTGGGAAGGTAACGAGGTAACTAGGGGAGTGTGTCAAGTAGACTGCGGAGAATGCGAGTTGTGTATCGGCGAATTAGTCCAGGCGAGACAAATAGGACGTAATCTCATTAGCGGTAGGGCCAGATATTGTAATGAGATTTCGCTTGGCGATCTTAGGCAGGTAGTCGCGTCTAACAATAGGAAGACAGATACTTTCGAAATAGTGAGAGATAAAGTTAACCAGGCACACGGCCTGAGTGAGAGTGAAAGAAAACGCTTAATGGATGTTGTAGGTAGCCATTTAAATGTCTTTTCAGACGCGCCGGGTCTGTGTAGAGTGTATACACACAAAATTAAGGTGGTAGGAATGGAGGAATTTCGGCATAAATGTAGACCCATCCCCCTATCTTTAAGGGATCAGGCAGACGAAGTCATAAATGATATGTTAAAAGACGGAGTTATAGAAGTATCGGACTCGCCTTACGTAAATGCATTGTGCTGGGTTAGGAAGCCCAATGGAAGCTTAAGAGTGACGATCGATGCCCGACACGTTAACTCGTTTTCAGTTAAAGATAATTTCAGGACGGAGTCAGTGGACACTTTGTTAGGCCGTATCAGTGACTGTTCTATATTCACTAGTTTGGACTTGACCAGTTCGTATTGGCAGATTCCGCTTGACGAGGACTCGAGAAAATTCACAGCGTTCCTACATAACGGGAAAGTTTATCAATATACCCGATGCCCATTTGGCATCGCGAGTTCTGGATCTGCGCTACTAAGGGCACTTGACATAATTTTTGGTGATTCGACGAAAGGTTTTCTGGCACAGTACATTGACGATTTTCTTATATATGGCAATAATGTGGATAGGCATATTAGGGATATTGATTTTGTACTTACTAAATTGAGAGAGGCTGGTATGACAGTCAAGCTGGGGAAAACAGCATTTTTTTAAAGTTGAGACAGTTTTCCTGGGTTACGTAATTTCGTCTGACGGAATTAGACCGGACCAAGAGAGAATTCAGAGCATTTCGAGGATCCCGCCGCCGCGGAACCGGAAACAGGTTCGTAGATATCTAGGTATCCTACAATACCAGAATCGGTTTCTCGTCAATTATGCTAAGCATGTAGCCCCACTCAGAGCATTGTTGAAGAAGGATACACCCTTCAGGTGGGGGTCGGCAGAGCAGGAAGCATTCGATCGAACGAAACTGCTTTTTGCCGACTCAATTCTGTTGGAAAGGCCTAACGCCAGCCTACCTTTTCAGATTTATACGGATGCGTCTTCATATGGATATGGAGCAATTCTATGTCAGACAGATGAAGATAATAAGCGACATGTGATTGCCACAGCTTCTAGGGGACTGTCACGTACCGAAAGCAACGCATCAATCACGGAACTAGAGATTTCTGCTGTGTACTTCGCACTACAGAAGTTCCGTCAGTATATCTTTAATAGGCAGATAATCATATTTACTGACCATGTAAGCCTAGCGTTTCTGAGTAGATGCAAATTGACGAACTCTAGAATATCTAGATATGTGCACGAAATTTTGGCTCATGATGTGACGATCAGACATATTCCGGGGGCAGACAATATCTTTGGTGATTGTCTCTCTCGTTTGAATTCCAAATCGGGGCTACCGGAAACTATCACCGCCCCCGCGTACGAAATTGCCGTGATGAAAATTGATTCCACGAGGAATGGAGCTCTGACGGGAAAATTTCGGAAAATTGCAGATTTGCAGCAGGAGGATTCCACGATAAGGGCCTTAATGGACAAAGCTAGATAAATCTCACAGGTGAAAGACGAAGTGTATGGATTGCGCTCTGGTATCTTGTATAAATTGCATGGTAGGGATATCCAGAAGTGGAAGATATACATACCTGCGAGTATGGAGAATGAACTCATAAATAACTTTCACCTATCTATGTGTCACTCTGGGAGTGATAGGATCATTTTAACTATGTCAGAATCATTTTATATAAAGCAACTGTCAAAGAAGGTTAGAAGGGTAATATCTCGTTGCGAGGTCTGCCAGAGGGCGAAACCTCTAAATGTAAGGTATGACAATGTACCACAGATCATTATTAGGGGTAAAAAGAATGAACTTGTAGCAGTGGACGAACACGGTCCAATGCCCACATCGTCCTTCGGACACAGGTACATATTTGTTACGTACGATGTATTCACAAAATTTGTAAAGATTTACCCTTTAAGAAATATCTCTAGTAAGTTGTGTGCTGACAAGCTGGTTAGAGATTACATACCGACTTACGGTCCGGTAACAGCGGTGCTCAGTGACAATGTGTCGGTACATAAATCGAAAGTGTTTTGCAAAAGGCTGGAAGATGCGGGCGTGAAGCTATACAATTGCTCCGCATACTTTCCCAGCGGTAATCCATGCGAAAGAGCGCTTAGGGATATATCATTGTACCTCCGTATTCTGTGTCACCGAAACCATAAGGACTGGTTTAGGCAATGTGAGGTGATTGAGAGAGTCATGAACCACTCTATCAATCCAATGACCGGAATAGCTCCGATCAAACTTATGTTAGGGATCGATCCCGATCCTATGATAAAGAGTTTGCCGCAGGCAATACAGGAGGGTGAGCCTCCTAGTGCGGAACTACTGTGTAAACTAGCTTTCGACCGAGTCAGGAAAAAGGCTGAGTATAGACTCGGTAAAGTTAAAAGATATCGCCACAAATGGGAGCCCACACCCGGCGATTTGGTATTGCTAAGGGACGTGAAGTTATCTTCCGCCCTTAGAGGACGTTACTCACGCATGGAGCTACTGTACAAGGGGCCCTACGAAATTAAGAGTAAATACGGAGACCATACTTTCGAATTGGTAGAAAGGGGAAAAAGTAAACCTGTTGGAAGGTACCACAAGCAACTCTTGCGGCCTTTCAAACAGGAGAGGCTAGGAGGCAGGAATGAGAAAGAGTAGGATGGTTAGTCTCACGCGTACAGCTAGGTGAACCTGTACAGGGCGGCTGGTACAACCAAGCACGCAGAGTGTGTAATTGATCAATTAATAAATAAATGTAAATATGTGAATGAATGGTATTGTACATATGTAAATGTGGATGTAAATTGTACATTGTTGTGCTTATTGTGTGAAAGTTGTGTACATAGAAAGGCTTGTGAAGATATATGTATTATCTATTGTAACTGTTTGTAGTGACATTGTAATCTCACTGTATTGTAAATAATGTGTTACCGGCTGATAGCGTAGGGGAACTATGAGGCTAGTTATAGGCAGAAAGCGGGGACATCTCATAACATTGGAAACTCTTTCGGGAATTTCCAATGGTTATGTAGATGGGCATTTGAAGCAGTAATTAGGAGAGGGAGAGACCGATTTATTAGCGAAGTGATATCTCCATATTTCTATTACATGTATTCGCGGGGATGTTCTGGCGACTTCGTTAGAATTAGCTTCCCCACACAGGTGTTTCGACACTTGTCAGCATCGGACAGATTTAGGGCCACCTTGAGCGGGGTTTCGTATAGACTCGATGAAGCATAAAAGCCGGAGTCGGACTAGACCCGTGGGAAGGATACTGCCAAGCTTGGGTTTTCCAAAGAACGGGTATTCTTGTGAGATATACAAACTAATTAGATGTTATGGGAAATCCAAAGTTTAAATTTAGAGATGACATATTTCGCGCCCAATAAGAAGAGATCTTGGTCCAGCTTATGAGGTCACTTTGGACCAATAGGGAATAGATTTTAGGCCAGTTAGTGACGTAGTTTTTAACCAATAGAATAGTTAGTTTTAGCGTAGGATAGGTTTTTATAAATAAGGGTGACGGGGAGCGGAGATAACGACGACTACTATTCCGCTTCGGAGCGGAGATCATCAAAAACTACTTTACATCGTGTCGGCAGCCCTACATACAGGGCAGAATAACTACTTCGTTTGGTGTCGACAGGACTACTATTTCGCTTCGTGTCATAGTGTACTGGACAGAGTATTGAATTTGTAGTATCGGATAGAGCTTATTCAGAGCCGCCATAGAGTCGATACAAAAGGCGACCAACGATTGAATTATATGTCAGCCGGAAATACATATTCTAGGGTTTACCAAGTGGATACTACAATAAACTTATAGTTTTGAAGTTTACGCTGCCTTTTATTTAAGTAGCCGGCTTGGTATTATTCCCGACATCACCCTATACCACAACAGTACCTCGGCTACCCTGAGTGAATCTCACGCAACATCGAGACGCACCCACCCTCAAATGGCGCCCAACGTGTGGTCCCAATAACCACTCACCCTCAAATGGCGTCCAACGTGGGAACTCAACAACGGTTCAACCCTCACGCTACATATTTTTACTTATCTTTCGTTATGTGCAAAAGAATTATCATAGAATTATTCGTGAGTTTGAGTTTCCTCCTTTCCTTCAGGATCCGTATAATAATTAGGGGCCTACAAAGCACAGCAAACCCGAATCACGCAAGTGAAGTGGGTAGGCATTGGAAAAACACACACAGATTGACATTTCTCATTATCCTGTTGCGCATTGTCGGTATTCCTCATTATTCACGTAGACGTGATATCTAAAATGTATTCTGTCTCAATGATTTTGTTAATTACTGACCTAAGTTCCAACAGTTCTCCTCCCAGTATTAACAAATTGACAGATTTATTAAATATTTGGAGTGAATACATCTATAATTTCGGTCCAGTACTAAGTGCTATCCCAGGAAGTCAACCGACACATTTTCAGCACCTATAAATCCTAAATTACACGATACTGTATATTCCAATGAAATAAACGGCGATCGACAGACGAAGGATCAATGTATCCGACGTGACCGCTAGTTGGAGCGGTTGACTAGCGATACGTGAGAGGGGAAGTTGCACGAATTGACGGATCGCGAGGCAGCCGAGGCATTGTAACACGAGAATTAGAAGCGATAGAACGTTGGCAGTGGTGTCAAACGATTCGTAAAGGGCCAGGCTACAATTCTAATTGAGAAATAATCAGCAGTTAAATTTAAAAAAAGTGCGAGTGAAGTTGAATGAAAAGATAAAATTCATAATGTCGAAGCATATAAATGGGAGCGGGCATATAAGTAACGAGAAGCAAACGATAGAGCACAATGGTTACTGTAGCAACCATGATAGCAACCAACATGTTTACTCTCAGTGAACACTCCCATGAGTCACATAGTCACGGCACAGCGAAGATATACCGGATTTTCAGGGTATCTGGAAAGAGATGTTGATTATTACTGCTGACTTGTACCTTAACAGTAATTCTATTAGTGACTTATTCACGCATAAAATTTTGCGACTGTGTCTCCGATACAACCTACCCTGATTCTTTTGTCTTGAGTAGACATTCTCATTTTTGTGTACCCTTCATTTGTTTTATTTATGGTAATAAATCTATATAACAAATAATATAGGCTTACCTGCACTTGCTGCCTTTTCCGTTTTATCGCGCTGTGAGTTCAGAGTCGCCGGACACAAATATTTGACACCCCTAAGCACCACTGCACCTTGGAAATGACTGGAGTAAAGAGTGTTATAACACGAGTGGGCATGAAGTGGCATCGTCAACAAATCCTCAAGTGCACGGGACTATTTTCAGGAATGCGTCTGTTTATAAATAACAGCATAACGCCATCTGACCAACATTAACCGGTTGAAATCTCTTTCAGTGTTGGAAGATATATACAGTACATTAATTCTTGATGTACTGAGTTTATTATTATCACCTTCTCCCCACGATATTTAGCTTTTATTCTCTTTATTTCACGTTGCAGTCATCAAGTTCTCTTCATTAGCGTTATTTATTGTTGCCATTTTTCTTCTTTTTTTTTTTTAGCAACATCCACTGATAAGTTAATTTTAGCCATCTGTGATTATCCATCCTGTTCACATGCCAGTAAGCGATGTTATTCCACAATTTCTTTGGGCGATGTAAAGCCATACTAAGTGCCACAATGTTTTGAGAAAAACAAAGTTGAAGTAGAATTGAACATTATTATTTAAAGAACATTACATTTTTCGAAGTTATATTTTGCCAGTTTTACTTACGAACGACTAGATGTTAGAAATAATTACAACTAAGGCGGAGTAGTAAACCTAACTCATTTATTTTTTCAAAACTGATGCTTAATTCACTATGGCTTTTAATCTTGTTCTTCTCATTTTGTATTTTAGGCAGTCCATTTCTACAACAGTTAACATTTAGACTATTTATTTATTTATTTATTTATTTATTCATTCATTCATTCATTCATTCATTCATTCATTCATTCATTCATTCATTCATTCATTCATTCACTCATTCATTCAATCACTCATTCACTCACTCACCCACCCACCCTCCGACCCACCCATCCATCCATCCATCCATCCATCCATCCATCCATTTATTTATTTATTTATTTATTTATTCATTCATTCATTCATTCATTCACTCATTCATTCAATCACTCATTCACTCACTCACTCACCCACCCACCCACCGACCCACCCATCCATCCATCCATCCATCCATCCATCCATCCATTTATTTATTTATTTATTTATTTATTCATTCATTCATTCATTCACTCACTCATTCATTCAATCACTCATTCACTCACTCACTCACCCACCCACCCACCGACCCACCCACCCATCCATCCATCCATCCATCCATCCATCCATTTATTTATTTATTTATTTATTTATTTATTTATTTATTTATTTATTTATTTCCATAACAGGGCAAAGCCCCAATTACAATAGACAGTACAGGTAAAAAAACATAGAATTGCATATAACACGAAAAAAGAAGTAAAACAGATACAAGTGTAATTATAAATTAAGAATGGAAAAGAGAAGAAAAAAAAAACAAATAGATAGGCCTACCACCTAAATAAAAGACACAGATACAGATATAAATGAAAAACACCGAATAAAAACAAATAAAAAAGAGCCAAGTACAGACATCACAGCCAAAAATGCAAAATGTAGGCGTAGCTATAATTAGCAAATTGCAGAGCAAATACAGCACCGTGTTAATAAATTCAATATACAGCACTACACAGCAGGCCCAATAGGCTCAATTAATTTATTAAAAAAACTCACTAACACAGAACATGTGTTTCAAGTAATGCTTTACATAACTTTTTCTTGTACATATTGTACGATAACGAAAAATCTAAATCCTGTTTATTTGATAGAAGTTCGAAGCATTAATAAAAGTGGAGACATTTTATGAGATAGTGTTTTTGTTGTCTGTAAATAAAAGAGAGATCGCTTTCTCAAATTTGATTTACCAATATTGAAACTAATTAGCTGTAGAAGATCAGGGTTGTCTAGTAAGCCATTTATGGTTTTGAACAAATACATTTGTTGTGCTGTTATCCTGCGACTACTGAGAGATGGTACATTAAATTCAATCAGCATGGATTCGCAAGATTGGAATATGTTGTAACATGAATGTTTTTTTCATATATAGCAGTTTCAGGATTTTATTCTGTACTCTCTCGAGAATGACCGAGTGGAGTGATAGTGAGGGTTCCAAACTATAGATGCGTACTCTAATTTACTTCGTATTAAACTATTATATATTTTAAGACAGTTTCAACATTCCTGAAATCTTTTGAGTTTCTGTAGATGAAACCTACCAGTTTGAAGGCTCTATTCGCAATTGCTTTTATATGTGTTAAAAAGGATAGGTCTTTTGTGTTCTCTCTGTTGATCTCCATGCTAGGTTCATGCCAGTATTGTATTATACTCATACATTACAATTAATGTAGAGAAGATTTATTGTAGTGTAAATAATAATGCAAGATCATTATGTAATGTTTGGCGCAGTAGCTTGTCTGAATGAATGACTGCTTAAATAGTGATGCAGCAAACAATAAGATTTCCTATATGTAATTATATTAGTTTGTTTCGAAAATGTAAGAATTAACAGTCTCCTATGTACGGCTGCCATAAGGTGGATAAACGTGTTTTTTCTTCCTACTGAAACATTTTATATTTTGCACATAGGTGTTATTGCAGGAACAACGACGAAATACTCAATTTTTTCAGGAACTATAAATGGTAGAAGGATTAAATTTTGAACACATGTTGACAACAATACAATAATGAAATGGACACATTAAGAGATGTATGTCTATTACTTGTGACATATATTCTTTTATGCTCGACCATGCCGAAATGTAGTAATTATACACCTGGCAGCAGCCCTTTAATGGACCTCATTAAAGTACACCTATTCATTAAAGTTCAGGTGTTCAACCAATCAGAAATCGCCATTGTAGCATTATGAAAGCGCAAGTATCGATTATTCTCGGATATGCAATCGAAAGACAACTAGCGAAACGTCACGGAGGCTGGAAATCCAATACTGTCGCAGAAGGTTATGTTCTGTTACTATAATAATTAGCGTTAACTGTAAATAATATTCTAATAAATTCAATTTGTCATCTCGTTTTTCAATGTCTAAATCATTTTCAAGGTTATATCAAGATTAATCTTTATTTTACTTTGTAGATTATATCAAAATCAATGACATTTGTTTCTAGGAAAAAATCAATACTTTCGCGTCTGCGCACATCTCACAATTTACGAGATATTGCACAAGGTCAGTTCCGCTTCCCAGTCAGATAAGAATAACATGAATACTTATGAATAATTTCAAGTTAGAAATATGGTCGAGCATAAAAAGTCGTATGAAACTTGCCTATAATGGTAATTAAGACGCTCGTGTGAAAATTCTGTAACTCGCTTGCGCTCGTTTCATAAATATACTCGCGTCTTAATTACTACCATGATAGGCTCGTTGCATAATGTACTATTACATGTGTGTTCGTTGCTAAAGCGGTGAAGCGAAAAGGACATGGCTGGGGATATCTCCTTTCCTTTTTTCTTCTCCTTTATGCCCAGGGCTGAGAAGAAAGGTAACGGTGAACGGAGGGAATACAAGGACAAGGCGAATGCATGTCGAAAAAGGGAAATACAAGGGAAACAATGATAAATAAGGAGAATAATGGGAATACAAGGAGAACAACAGGACTACTTGGAGAGCAAAGAAACGACAGTGAGAACAAGGGAAAGACAAAGTGAACAAGAGAAATATAATGAGATTTGGTGGAATACAAGGCGAACAAAGTGCATATAAGAAGAACAAAAGGAATACAAGGAGGACAACGAATATAGAAGGAGAACAAGAGAACGAGAAGGAGAACAAGGGGAAAACCATAAGAGGAATACAATGAGAAAAAGGCGAATATGAGAAGGGAATACAAGAAGGACAATAACGAGTATACAAGGAGAACAGTGCGAGAGGAGGTAGTATTTTTTTCCAAGTTACCTCTCTCGTTAGCAGAAAGACGTAATTCTACGTAAAAAGACGAAATAAATTATTTCAGATCACTTCCCGCTAAGAATACGACTCACCGTGTCTCCTCTCTCTCCACTTTACTATTATTACTAGTATCATCAGTACTCCGTAGCACTGACAACCCTTAGGGAGCCTTGGCTTCGATCAAATTATGAACATTTTTCGATGACACGCAATCAGGATACACTGTGGGATTGGCAGTGCGTTGGGATCCACATAAAATAACACGTGACTTGTTATTTATGAGCGGAAAATCGTTACCCCGTCCGTGAGATTTGAACACGTGACCAAGATTTGCATGCAGGGTTAAAATTAAGCGTTAGACATCATGCTGTTTATTCCAAGTCAAGGAAAATGATCAGATTACCATAGTACTTAACATGTTTTAATTCTAGTTAATGCAGTAAATATGTTAAAAAGAACGCTTTTCTGAGTGGTTGCGTAGCAACGGCGTTGGAGTACCAAGTCATCGGGGTGATCTTTCGTGACTTGACCTTGTTATCGAAGTGATTGGGTCGCGGATATTTCATCACATAGATATTCAGTATCCCATTTTATTTGTTTCATAAAGCTGGAGTAAGGTGTTCCCGTGTCCCACAATTATTTATTACTACGTTTTCGTGGTGTATTCAAATCGATTTGAATGCGCTTACTGTACTGCATACTATCGCTTTGATCCCTGTTTTTATGCAATTTTCGAAGAGGCGCATGAAAATTTAATAAAATTATAAATTATATTTTATTTAACGACGCTCCCAACTGTCGAAGTAACATCAGCGTTGCTGGTGTGCCGGAATTTTGTCCTGCGGGAGTTCTTTTACATGCCAGTAAATCTACTGACATGAGCCTGTCGGATTTAATTTTTTTTTCAAATATCGTTTATTGCAACCCTCCATGGATTATCATAAACTCTTGCAAGCAGTTTATGTATAGCGGATTCCTCTTGTATAAAGGAAGGTACTCGTACACTTTGTTATTTATGACGTAATCATTTCCATGACAACCGAAGTCAAATTTTCGTTTCACAAAATATTTTCATATGTTATATTACTACAGGTCGAATATAAAAGTTATAGCTACGTCAAAATAAAGCCAAGTAATTAAATTATAGGGATTTAGTAAGCCAACTTCCCGCAAAATCCTCTGAAGAAAATGGATAAAAATTAAATAATTTTTTATCATAAGTATAGCCACAAGAGGGTTTGATTTTACCAATAAATTTACGAGAATAGTTTCGAGTACATTTATATAGTGAAAATAAAAATCTGAAGTGGAATTTATTGGGACTGTTTTGCAAATATAATCATAAGTTATAATTAATTATGGCATAAATTGTATTGTGTTTGTCATAAAAGCAATAATTCCACTCATTATTTGTTTCTGTCAGTCAGCTGTAGATATTTTCGCCCTTTTGAAAATATGAATTTTACGTACAACCAACCCTGAGCCACTAAATGGCCTACGTAGAAGAAAACAATTGCCAAGCATTATCGATAAAATAGAGTAATTTAAAAACGATATTATTGCAGTAATAGATCTGAATGGTTGAAATTAAGACGGATTTTTACATTCTATTGGAGAATAGGTACATGAGTGAAATAGTTACTGTAAAGACCGGCACAATAAACCGGGAACTAAAATGACAACGAGAACTAGAACGGAAATATTGTTAAAATAAAAGTATTTAAATGTGAGCATTCACAATTAACTTTCACGTTCCCGTTCCCGGGCTCCGGCAAACTTCTCGTTAATTGTGAATGCTCACATTTAAATACATTTATTTTAACAATACTTCCGTTCTCGTTCTCGTTTTCGTTGCCGGTTTATTGTGGACCAGCTCTAAATTGAATAATTCTCTGTTCAACTACCGAAATTATTCATAGATGATGAGACGATTTATAAAGTGATATTGAAACATTTATTGAATGTGAATGAGGGATCCAAGCATTATGAAAATAATTAACTCATAGCTGTTTTATATGTCACAAATCACAGGCAATCTGCCCTGTCTCCTGTAATGGGAAGCTAACAGCTGACTGAACTATTGCCTCTGTTGTTAATTAATGGATTGATGAATATTTGTTTTCTGACAAGTTCTCCCTGAAAGCAAGAAATTGATTTTTATGATGTAATTTAAGCGGCTTGATCAATTTCATCGTGCCTACTGCTCATTGTCCTATCGATCTATATTGCAGCATTTTTTCTCGAAGGCGTTCTTCAGTCATCCGTCACACATGAGCATACGATTAAGGTTTATAGCCCTTTATCTTATCACTTAGGGCTTACATTTATAATCATTGCTGCATAAAATTATTTGAAGCGTGACTCAATAGCGAGGGTACTTATACATAGACCTACTGTATATCTTAAATCGCAGTTCTGCAGCTACTAAAATAATCGCCTGTTTTGAGGTAATGCCATTGTTTTACTGCTGTGTCTACATTACATAGTTTAATTTTGTACACTAGCAAAAAATTTAACAAAACGCCAAGCTCTTTTTCAGCATGTAAAATGGAGCACGTACATAAATTCCGTATAAGGTATTAAAAAGTGAAACCAGAGAGCAAAAAAAAAAAATAAAATAAAATAAAATAAAAAAATAATAAAAAAATATAAAAAATAAGAGAAAAATTAAGAAAGATAAGTAGTCAGGAAGAATGTAGAAAAGATACAAAATAAAACAAAAATAGTGTGTCGAAGATGACATATTTTCTTATTAAGTTTTGCTTATTTCACAACAATTTAATTTATTGCCTTATATTTTACCAGTGATAGTCATTTATAGTTTATTTTATTGAACTTCTATTCAAAAGATATACATAGTTAAATAAGTTAATGCTACCAAATAAAAATGTCAACTTTCGTTTTCTGGATTAAGCATAAAAGACATTCGCGCTTATTTTAAAATTTAAGACATTTTACTTCATTTTATGAAGTATACAGTTTCAATAGATAAATGCAATTATTTTTTCACTAATTCACATGAAATGGTTAATGTAATACATTGTAATAATTAGATAAAGAGAATTAATTTTTCACAAGTTCACACGAAATGCCTAATGTATATTTTAATCTCTAGATAAATACATTTAATTTTTTACATATTTACATGAATGGTTAATGTATATTTTAATCATTAGATAAATGAAATTAATTTTTCACTAATTCAGAAGAAATGGTTAATAAACATTGCAATCATTAGATAAATGCAATTAATTTTTCACTAATTCACATCAAAATGGTTAATGTAGTACATTGTAATCATTAGATAAATAGAATTAATTTTTTACATATTCACATGAAATGGCTAATGTATATTGTAATTGATAGATAAATGCAATTAATTAAAAAAATGCACATGAAATGACTAACGTATATTTGTTATTGTAATCATTCCTATTGTATATTTAGGAAAAAGTAACATTAATATTAAAATATAGACTATAAAATTATTTGGCTTATTGACATGTAAGAAATAAATTTGTGGCTACAGGTTCTAATTCTCTAACAGTTAGTGCTGTTCACTAAGAGTAGTGACAATACATGATTTCCGCTCGAGGTTATCTGGGTTTCGAATATTCGTAAATATTCCGCCGCTTGACTCAGCTGAACACTACGGAAGCTTGAAGATGACAGGAAAGTGAAACAAACATAGAAGACAGGAATTTGAACGCTGTCTCACGATTGTTTATAAAGTGCGGAGCTGTTGAGGATGGAATTTGTTTGCAATCGTAAACATCCGAAGATCTTCGTTTGTCTTTGGCGAAAGGTCAGTTCTGTAATATCGCCCGCATTGTGCTTCTGCTATTTGTGACATTCTTCTTCGCCTTTAAAACCTTCTGAGTCGCATGTTTTCATTGAGATATTAGACTGATTTTGACCAATGAATTAGTACATTAATGCAGGGTTTCTTAAATTGTGTGCCCCAACCTTCTTGAACTCGTCAAGTTGTTAAATAATGTAGGGCTATTCAAAACTCATGACACATTTTAAATCTGTGGAACTGTATTAAAAATAAAGTTAGAAACAAAATCATCTGTTGTCCACATGAAAGTGGTGAATTCATTCAAGTTACTGTAATATATATTACTGCATTGTGGGTCTACATTACACTGGTAATGAATGATGAAGAATATTTTGGATGTCTAAGGGGAACTGGGGTACCCGGAGAAAACCCCTGCATTCCTTCGACCACGGCCTTGCCAAACTTAAATTATAAGTTCAGTGTGGAGCGGGATTTGAAGCCGAGGCCCTCAGAAACTCGGAGGTCTTGTGGAACAGTAAACTATCTCCATTTAGGCCGCTGATATGGGTACATTGTGTTACCTCAAAATATTGACGTAGGCAAGAAATGACCGATAATATTTTCCTGGAGCCATCCATCAGGGACAAGGGTTCTTTTACATGCTGCAAACCAACGACTCCGGCTTCCCAGATTTACTTCTTTCCAGAGGGAGCCATACTGTTTATCGTCTTTTAAAATCCATCGCCCTCGGGTTCGAAGGCTAGTACGATAACTACTAGACCACCGATGACGATCAGTATTAAATTATTATTCAAATCTGCTTCACCTGAAAAACTAGATTTGCATAATATATACGTTACTGTGGATACGTTAACAGAAAACCACAATTCCAAGTCACACAGAGTTGTGTGCACTCGATGTGGGTCTCTGGCGTCTCGTCATCCCATCCGAGTTGTGTAGATATAAACGGAAAAATTGCGAGGGTGTCGTGTGGAGTTCCTGGGTAGCTTAGTTGGTAGAGCTCTGGTACGTTCAACCAGAGGTCGCGGGATCGATACCCGTCTCCGGAACAATTTTTCCCTTGAAATTATTCAAATCTGTTCTACAGGGAGCTTCAACTGAAAAAAGTAGATTTTCATAATAGTTAATTAATCTGAATCGGTTTTAAATAAAGATTTTTGGAGAAAAATGGATCTTATTTCACACATGATTCTTATGAATTGGCTTTAAATAATGAATATTAACCCGTAATTTGTGAGGCGGTGGCTGTGAGTACCCCAGCCATTATAAGGAAAAGAAGCCTGCGCCAGGTGGATGTGCGGAGATATATAGGGGACAGTCGGGTAGTATCGGACATCGGGTAATATCGGACAGTGCGTTTCTTTCATCTACCATCATGTAGTAGTACCTGAATGACATGGTTACCTTTCTCTATGCGACATCACAGAAACGTAACATGTCAATCAGGTACTATCATCGTGTGGTAGATGAAAGAAACTCACTGTCCGATATTATCCGATGTCCGATACTACCCGACTCTCCCCTATATATTTTTTTCATTGCTTATTATGCTGCCTACTTCCCTAATTTTGAAGAAAACCTGGTTAAAACAAATAAAAGTACTTGATTATATAAATAAAAAATTCAGTTTGATTATCTGAGTGCAACGATACAAGTTTCTAAGTTGGGGTAAGTGCAATCCCCACCTCACCAGTTTACGTGACTAGAAAAATACCTCACCACTTACGGGTTAAAAAGTCTGCCCAGTAGTTCACAATAAATCGCTGTGTACCTAAAAAAAAAAAGGGCAGAGACATGTTCTAAACCACTTCCTTAGCTTCAGGAATGCTGAAAATGTGTTATTTCCCTGAAAATCTCTAAATCGATTTTTACAGCACCACAAAACCTTTTCGTTATTCTTCATATATTGAGCAAGTTTAACAGTATCAAGAATCATAGAGAGAACATCTGTAACACATCATGTCACGTAGTAGAATTCCCAAAATTATGAAAATGTAGCCTATATTTCAAGAGAATGTCGACATGTAGAGCACTGCAAGAAAAAGTAGAGAGGTCAGTTTCCTAACGTTCGAACATGCTCCATTGACATATTCTAGATCTAGGAGAAGAAAAGGAGGAAAATAATTTTCTGACTCTTTATCAACAAGGAAAGATGCCTGCCTGCACTCCAAGACGCTGAGTGGTTCACAGAACTCGATGAGAAGCTGAGTGGCTCATAGAACGAAATTGTAGGAGTCTGGCGCAGAACACAATAGGCCATTCAAAACCGCTCAAATGCCCTTGAAGGACGTCGCCTGCATAAGCCGATTAGGCCACAAGCACTACACGGAAGCAGGAAGTCGGACGCCTTTTAAAGCTGACCGAGCCGCTTCTGTGACTAAAGTACTAGCTCGCTGGTCTTTCATCCAGGCTGCCTGGGTTCAATCCGCGGCTAGGTTTTTCTTGCAATACTCCTGTTTCCCTCCATTATTTCACCACCACTCTCCACCTTCCCCTCATTTTATCTATCTTCTGCAGTTGTAAAAATTGACTAGGGTAAAGTTTTGGGGTTAGTATGGATTTCCGTTGCTGATTAGGAAGGATTTGATCTCCGGACTCCTGGGGATTATCAGGCTACTCGTCTTCAGATGGAACCTGGTTCTGTCAGGAGCTGAGGAAGGGTGGCTCACCTATCAGCGTCGGGTTCACGAATGCCACCCAAACCCCCTGTGCAGACTTGGACAATAATCGCGTATATAGTGCACACAATAGGCCGACGCATGTCTAAGGGTACTCATGAGTGAAATTACGAAATTCTAAACTATGAAAGCTAGATTTTTCAAATTTGTACTATAAGTAGCCTATATACTAATATAACTAAAGAACTCACAAACATTTGTCTTTGTAGTTCTCATGGCTCACAAGTTATAGGCAAGTTTACATTTTTGGGGGGTGAGTGACTCAAGAAGTCTCTTGCGTAACAATTTTTTTTCTTCGATCTCATAATTTGTGAATAGGTTCATCGCATAAAATTGGCATATGGACTTTAAAAATGGCGGTACCGTACCGGTAGTGCTATTTTTTAGTAGAGGGAGGTATATAGTATTTTATAACGTCAAAAAACAAAATTATGATTTTTGAGAGATTTTCTTCAAAATTTACTTTCGAGTCCAACCCTCGAAAAGTCAGGTCAAGCCTAAGCTGACCGAATCTTATTTTGCTATATAGAACTTTAACGCAGTGGAGTGTAATCATGTAATCAGTCTATAAATTTTGCAGATTTTAATAACGCTAAATTATGAAAAACACTAAGAAGTTTCCAAGTCTTTCTAATACATATTGTAACCCTATTTCGTCCACCTCTGTGGAGTAAACGGTTAACATACTTGACCGTGAAACGTGCGGGCCCGGGTTCAAATCTGGTTGGAACAAGATACCTGGTTCATGTTTTTCTGAGGTTTTGCCTCAACCAATTGAAACAGAATTGCTGGGTAACTTTCGGCGTTGGACCTCGGACTCATTTCGCCATCATAATTACCTTCTCCTCTTTCATTATCATCTCCGTTTCTTTCTCATATTTCGCGCTTGTTCCGATGTAGAGTCGGCTGCGGACTTCGTGATATGTGGTCATTAGTTGCTGGTGATAGTGCTATGTACTATGTACTGTGGGTTCTCCTCTCTTTGTGGGACCGGGGTTGATGGACCGCGGTGAGATCTACGCGGAAAGATAAAAAGATTCCGTAGGCTGTAAGGGAGTTCGGTGGCGGCCCACGGGGGAATGTATAGCACGGGAGGGCCTTAAGACATACACATCATTCCATCCCGGCTGGTACAGATACGGAATTAAAAAATGGGTCGAGTCTTGGTAGCAGTCCTCTATGTAGGCAACAAGCTTCGCAGAACTGTCCACAAGTAGCATACATTTAGGCGCTCTTGTTTACTGCACATGCGAAATGTATTGTATCTGGAACAGTAAAATCAGGTGGCCCAAATTTTGTTTCTGGGTCTGTACAATGGGTCCATCCAAATGGCCTACGTTCGAGGGCAGTCCCTATCCATGCTCCTCCCCTCAAGGAGACTATCCCTATCTCAAACTACTCATCCTCCGTCTACTCTCAGTGAAAAAATTGCGTTGTTTTGTAGACATCTTTAAGAATTAAAAATTGCAGCACTTTTAGATGTCGTTCAGAAGATCTAGTGAAAGCAGAAATCAGACCGTAATAGGACATAGGGACGTAATGTCAGAAATAAAAATATTTACCTATAGTATCACTCTCATCTCTCGTAAATTTTTTTCTGTTTATTTTATGCGCTTCCTATTTTGAAACAGCCTTGACTATAAAAGCACTGACTACCTATTACAGTCTTGACCAGAGTAACTTGGTAATTTTCCTATAAGAAACAAGACTTGGGTTGTTACTCAGTAATTACCTACATACACACTGAAGAAATATTCAAGTTCACAATAAGACGACTTGCAGTCCCGTCATGTTGGACTGAAGCCATTTATATGCAGATAAGCTAATAAAAAGAGTGACATAAAGATAGTTCGACACAAATATTTACGATTAATTATATGCATACTGTATCACATTACATTAAAGTAAACAAAATTCCTATAAATTTGAAAGTCATATTGAGATTTTGGTTTCAGATAAGTTGGAATTTATAATAAATATAGTTATGTAGTTTCAGTCTGAAACGTATCAAATTAGTACAGAATTAATTTTCTATCACATCACATTACAAAGTTATATTAGAACCACACTTGTGTTCACATATTTTATAACATACCTGCACAAACAGCGCTCAACGAGCGCGCGCGCTCCTTCGGAGCGGGAGAGCTGTGTTCACCGCTCGCCGAAACGGAGAGGAAGATACGTCAGAATGAAATAGACTTGCTATAGGTAGAGGAGAGGGAAACGACCACTTAACTATCTAGTGGAGTGCAATGTGTATTCTCAGTAACTGTTTCACGTTGCTTACCTACTGCTACAGTCTAGTATGGAGGAATCTAAAAGACGGAACATAACATTTAACATTTAACGATTTACAGCTGGAACTTACTGATCTTCAATGTGACCTAAGGGCTAAAGATCGTTTGAATAATACTACTAGCCTGGTTGAGTTTTACAAGACTAAACATTAGCAATAATATCCACGACTTCACAGGCTGGCTGTGAAAGTGATTGCTATGTTTGGCTCAACGTTTATATTTGTGAGCAACTGTTTTCTATAATCAACTTCAATAAAGGCAGAAATCGAACATCTGTAACTGATGTTTCATTACGATCAGTACGATACTGTTCCTTCCCAGCTGCCAACAGCATAAAACCTCGTTTTAATGTACTGATAAATAATAAAAATATAACAAAATGATATTGTACATTTAAGTAGCTGTAGAATTTCTATTATTTCTGTAAAATAAATATTTATCTATTAATTAATAATAGTCCAAGATACTTTTGCAAACACTGAACCGGAATTCATTTCATAAACACTCTTACTAGTAGTACTGCATTTTCTTTTGTGTATATTTTGTACGAGATCCACCCCTTCTTCCAGTCCACCCTTATACAGAGCGCAGCTAATATCTGCTTTCCGCTCATGAGCTGTGAGCCGGCTCGGAGAGCGCAAACCTTGTGCAGGCCTGTTTTATAATGATTTTATACATGTTAACTTTTATAATGTACACAAATGTTCACCTAATGTATATCACCTGTGTTAAATTTTCTATTTGTGTTCACCACTGAAGATGACTATATAAATTGAAAATATTTGTGGAAATATAACTTTGTAATGTGATGTGATAGAAAATTAATTCTGTACTAATATAATTTCATAAGTTACAGACTGAAGCTATATAACTATATTTATTATAAAAATTCCTGAAGTTTATTTAGCCTGTACAAAGTAAAAGGCCTATTAACTTTTCTATCCTACGGTGTATTCTCACATTTTCAATTGAAACAGTTATCATCCGGAAGTCTTGAGTTGTTAATAAGAATACATACAGAGTGTTTATTAACGCTAATTAAGTATGGAATATTACTCACATAGTTTCATTTTGAAAATTGACTATGTAAATATGTTGTATATTTAAATAAAGTTCAATTTATAGTTAATATTTTGAGTATGTCTGCTTATTCTATTGCTAATATTCGTGTATTTTGTTTCAGCAATTAAAACTGAGAAAGTGAGGTCCCATAACACAGCAATGGCGTTATCCAGTTGCAGTGATCAAACTCTCAACTGCACGGCTGTAAGTAATTACAGTTTATATTTTATTGGCGCACTTTATGGTTTTATATTTTTTAAATTTTATTTGTGGAAAATATCCAACAACTTAAATAAAAGTTTTGAGTTTTCTAGATAAATTTACACATTTACTGACAACTAACGCTGCTCATAAATTTATCGATAACTACAAAACCTCTTGTGGCAGGCCTATTACCTGTGGTAAATAAATGGTTGTTGTCTGTGGTCGAGTTGTTATCATGGTCGCCATTAGAACCGAGGTTCCAGGGTTTATATCCACCCAAGGAAGATGGATGGATGTTTAAGGTTTATAAACGTCCTTGATATGGCTTCCTGCTAACAAGAAACAGAAATATGGATTTCAGTGTTGCAGAACAAAAGGGCCTCGAAGCTAAACTTACAGATTTATGGGCTGTTTATCGTCCGAAAAATTTGTTTCACAGAATTATGTCTCACCAGTTATTAACGGTCACCATATGATCACAGACCATCTCCTATGTCAGTGGGTGCCAGTTAGATGACTTCGAGTGACTACGGTCATCCATCAGACGCTAGCAGATCTAAGCGTCATTCTTCCAGCACTTCCAAGTATTGAGAGAAACGGGAGAAGGCCGACAGAATCCCTCATCCTCCGAGCTTGTCCAAAAAGTATCTCTTCAATCAACGCCGGAAAATACCAAGTCTGCACTTCGGCAGATGCTTGTAAATACGTTGGTTGAAACGGTATGCTGCAATTCATGGATTTACGTTTTAATGGCCTCTTATTTCGTCCATGATGTATTAGTGCGATCGGATTAGCAAGAGGATTACTTGTGTGTTTATCATAAACAAGTATCGTCTAGGCGTGCTAGGATTCTATAGGGGCGGAGCCCAATGGAATAGCGGCTTCTGGGGGCCTACGTATCCGGGAGTTAAATACGCTTCTAAGGTAATGTGTGATATTATGGAAGACAGCAACGATGTATGTACAAATTTCGTTGTCTGATCATAGAGATTTGAATGTTATTTATTTTACTTGTGCTGCCGACCACACCACCTCATTCTAGTGCCGAGGTCATGGAAAGCATGGGGCTCTACCTCCATGCCCCCCAAGTGCCTTCATGGCATGTTACGGGGATACCTTTACCTTTTTTTTATTTAACGACGCTGTATCAACTACGAGGTTATTTGGCGTCGATGTAATTGATGATAGCGAGATGATATTTGGCGAGATGACGCCGAGGATTCGCCATAGATTACCTGACATTTGCCTTATAGTTTGGAAAAATCTCGGAAAATATCCATCCAGGTAATCAGCCCAAGCAGGAATCGAACCCGCGCCCGAGCGCAACTCCGGATCTGCAGGCAAGCGCCTTAGCCGCCTAAGCTACGCCGGTGGCTATTTGAATGTTATAAAATTATAAAAAGCGTTCTTGTAATACTTCAGACTTCAGATACGTAGACCTAATTCATTCCACTCGCGCAATGCTTCATTAGTGTTCACAGTTAGATTAACTGTGTAATCTCTTACTTCATCTAAAATAACATCCAATTAGTGGCTGATGTGTAGTACTAATTATGAAAAATATTATATTATGAATGATTTGTATTGGATTTTCTCCAATATTTAAAAATTTAGGCGGTATACGGAAAAGGGGCTTATGGATCTATGTGTCCCTTTTACGCAAATTATTTCATTATAACCGCCATTTTCCAGAGATTGTAGTCTGCTAATTACATGGAGAAATTTTTAATATTGGGGTTGCTATGAACTATTTCATAACATGGAAGGGACCAATCTCACAAGGCATCAGAAGTCTACACATCTCAACAGTGCTAGACCCTGCATCCAAAGTGATGATGTTATACTTTTATTTTTGAAAGATGGGACATGGCAGTTGAGCGGCCGAGCTTGGAACTACAATGCCATATTGCCAATATGGACTACCACGCTGCCAGCTGATGGATGCAAGCAATTGACATTAAGATAGCTGACGTTAAAACATTCATTGACAATTGACGCGAAGGTAAGAAAACAATACAAAAATCGACAGAGAATCAAAGACGAAACGTACCAATGCTAACATTGTGTGCACAATAAATGTCGCCAAGAGAGCTATTAAGCACTTGCCACGTGGGAACTGTAAGTTTGGCAACTAACCGTTGTTACCACGCTATGTGACATTCAGTTGTTTTTCCGATCGCAACGCTCCTGTCATGTCCCATCTTTCAAAAAAATAAGTATAGATCTTTTTACAGATTCTTAACAGAACAAGACAAGACATGGTAGAAAATACAGGGACATCATTTTATTTTTAATATTAACTTGCCTATACCTCTGGATCAACGCCATTTGCTACCCCCTTCCAAGACTGGAGTTCGATGATACTGGCGTAATATACAAACAAATCACAGGAGGGAAGAAAAGTAGTTCATCCATTTACGTAAACTAGGAAATATTGCACTTTTGAGTTTGATCATTTTCATTAGGTTTTTGTTTAATCAAAATAAGTATTAACAATGAGTGTTTTTACTCATGAACTGAGCTGTCCATGTGGACGTATTCATTATGCAGTGTATATTATACTGTCTACAGCATATTAGCGTACAATATAGAGAATGAAGTTAAATTGAAAAATAATCATAATATGGATATTTAAAAACATTTTTTTAAATAGTGGCCTTTCATTTCGATACAGGCTTCAGTTCTAATGTGCATATTATCGCACTATAGACTATTGTACCTAATCCCAATTACCAGTTTCGTCCTTCATACTAGTAACTCATGTTGAAATAATTCTGTACATCCTCTATAAAAGAGTACCTTACGTACTGTAAATTCAATCTTCACTTATGCCCGATCCGAAAAGATAAAATTACTCAGACATGCTATCTACTGTCCGTCCAAGTAGTTATGTCGTAGGGTCGTAGAAAGGGAGGAAATCACGTGACAGTTAATTACTTAACGAGGCCCTTTTATTTAAGTTATTTTAAATAGTTGTATAATATTACGTAGACGTCCAATTAAAAGAAATTAATGTTCTCAGAAAAGGGCTAAGACAGCCCAGCCACTAGCTGGCGATTAAAAACTGGTGGGGGAAACCGGAATACGACATAGGCAAATGGACGACAGTACCTGTGCGAAAATGATTCAATACTGAAAGCTCTTTCGTCACTGGAAAACGCGAACATATTTTTGGAACGTACTGTTTACTATGACTGTATATGCGGTCTTGGATCTGTGTGGAGGATGGTTGAACTTCATTAGTAGAAGGGGTGGGCGTGAAGTACATTCAAAAACTCAGGTACAATAAAAATTGAAGTAAAAATAAAATGATGTCCCTGTATATTGAATCAAAGTTAAATTCCCGTACACAAGTATTATGAAAATGCCCAATCCTATCAAGCATCAGAAGTCTTTCCTGACAGAAGAAAACAATTGGATAGTAAAGATGTTTAATCAATTTTAAACTCACCTTTATCTGTATTACTGAGCTTTTGATTTGAAAATCTTAGGATGTCTGATAGTTTTTATTAGAAGACACGTGTTCAGATTGTGTAGTCTGTCACTTGTTCATATTGCTATAGTTACGGTTCCTTTCAATACTGCTAATTATTATTCGCAATCGCGAGTGCTTGGAGATCCTGGCGTGCCTGTTACATGCTTCGCACATGAGACGGGCGTGCAGGAGAACAGAGGTTAATCGACGGTTCGGGAGTAAGGTCCGCTGCAGTTTATTTTTAAAAGCTTGCGAGAATCGCTATTTACAAGGAACTAAACTCGAATAATTTGCTAGCTGTAATCTATGCCGTAATTAGCTATTTATAGCGACCAGATGGATCAAACAAGTGACAGCTTCAGTAAAATATCTTAACTAAAATTTAAAAGAAGATCGTTGCCATGGCAACAAGAGAAAAAGGTTTCGTTAAAACCAAATTTGTTTTTATTTCACAAACGACTTCTCTAAATCCACTGTTTATGGGGAGTGATGTTTAGTCTTCTGTTTAAATTTGTGTATTTTTATTGTTGGTTACAAGTTAACCTACGTGGATTTAGTGATTAAATCTTAATTTAGCTACACATTTACTTTCTGTTTTATGATGCTATCAACTGCAGTGTTTTCGAAATAGCAGGATTATGTAGATAATCCACTGCTCCTCAAGAGTTGCTGGAAGAAAGGGAAAGTATGGAAGAGTCAGTCGCATCTTACATTAACTGAAGTCTCTCACCTAGAGAATTGGCGAATAAGTTAGCTCTCAGTACTTCGGTTTTTCTGATAACGATTAACGTAAAAGAATCAGAAACTAAATAGTAGTAGCACAGTCTACTATATACAGTCGCGAAGCTCAATATGTAGTAAAAATGCAAACATGGGTAGTTGCCCACCACTAGGATCGCTACTATCGCCTCATCATCACAGATCTCTCCTAGCAGACGACAAAATATGTTACACTTTCGTTGCCGGGTTCTTTTGGAAAAATTAACATCTTCCTTACATTATTGAAATATTAAATTGATAAAGTTCATTTATTATTTTAATAAATTACATTAAATTCCGCCATAAACTCGAAGATACCTGCAAGAAATAGGTTAATATTATTTTTGTTTGTGCAAAACGAACTGAAATTTACTATAATCGCTTCACTCATTCAAGATTATAGTGATAATGAACTATGAAACCAATAAATATTAATTTGCATTTCCTTTTACAACAATAATATAAGAACAATAATAATGGGAGTAACTTACGTGTACCGGTACTTGTAGTGTAGGCTTACGTAGTTAACAAAGTGGGATGAGATTAAGCAATAATAATCACACCAGAATTGGAAATAAAATGTGATCAATAAATTTTATTGTAACAGACTTACTTTTTCTACGTCTCTAGTAAAGTAACAAATAAAAATAGCAACAAAATTAACAGCTATAATTAAAAACATATCCTTTGAAAAAAAAAGTAGGCCTAAGTTGTCTGAA